>NW_008352391.1:2530005-2549710 GCF_000622305.1 Nannospalax galili
GCGAGCTCCTACAGAGTAGGAGTGGTCCCAGGAAATAGGATACAATGGAACTGTCACTAGTTTGGGGCCTTTTTGAGAGACTTACAGCAGTAACTGGGGTGAGGTATGGAGACTGGGATGGGCCAGTCACTTGAGCTGGCCTAATCAGTTGTCTAGGTGTCTCCTCTCTGTTTCAGTCACATTTCACAGATCACCTGGCAGAGATTTTCACTTAGCAGATGGCAAAAAAAAACAAAAAAAAAACCAAACCCAGGAACCAGACGTCTCTTCTGGCATTTTGGCCTGCAGCAAGGACATTCTCAGAACTGCTCTGCTGGGGTCCCTGCTCTACCTAGGCAGTTTCTAACTCTTGGTCTCTTCAGTCAAGCCAGAGTCATATGGTCACCTTCAAATTTCTAGAAAATCTAAATTATCGTTGGCCACTTACTGGCTCAGAGGTAAGTATAATAGAATGGAAAAAACTATGGATCCTGCCTTCTAAGAAACACTAAATTCTTGTACGACTGACTCAGTTCATACTAATAAGTGAAGGAAGGAGAATCATAGACTTTCAGCGCTTTTCATCTCCTGGGGCTCTGAATTTTTATGATGCTTACAGACTGCTTCATCATATAATTTGCTGTCACTTTCAATGTGTCATCACTAACTTGCCACGTGTATTTTGCTCACTTTGCAATTTTGACATTTGCTGTCAGAACGAAATAGATTATGTGTGTATATGTATTTACATACACACAAATCACATATATATCCTCTCCTCCTCCCCCCTCCTCCATCCCCCTTCTCTCTTAGTTTGAAACAACTAGTTTGGGTCTGGCATATTGATGTATGTTCTAAAAAGTTATAGATGCATCCACAAAGATTCATAGAGATATAATAGGTTGCATGTGCCTACATACGTAATGGTAAGAGATAATATATTTCTTTGAATTTCATGCTTATACTTGTTTCCAGAGGAGTAAGTTCTAGAACACACAGCAGTTGCATCACACAAACCTTTTTTTTTTCCTTTTTGTCCACGTTTTCTGCACAGCAGGAGCCAACGAGAGCCAGATGTTAAGAGAAAATGATTAGCAACAAATAGAAAACAAACCCAACAATTGCTTTTTGAAAAATAAGGGCCAGAAGACCAGCAGAAGGTCTAGGAGAAGACATCTGGGTAAGACACAATCATTGCACTCAGGAACTCAGTGCCAAGGACACCTTCACTGGGCTTGCATAAGAATGGGCCCTTCCATAGTCAGGGGCCAGTGAAGAAGGGGATCAAGTGGCTTTACCGGTCACTGATGAACTATTTGCTACTGATAGATTCAGGGAGATGGAGAGTCATTGCCTTCACCTGTGTATCCACTGGTGACCCTACCAGGCTCCAATGGATAGTTAAGTCTACTGATCATATAGATGGCCTTGGTTAAATGGGTCACAAAACAATACCAGAAGTTATGAACCTGGGAAAGGGACTGATAGGGATGAAAGGGGTGGAGGTTGGTAAGGATGGGAGCAAAATAAGAGAGGAAGCGGTCAGAATCCATTATGTACATATATACAATTGTCAAAAATAATCAATGAAAAAGAAAAAAAGGAGAGATTATACATAATATAGAGAATATAACATATACTACTACGTTACACACAGTGTAAAGATGATTTCTTCCATGATGCTATATACTACCATTTACATTAATTCTAGAGATTAACTTTCTCCTGGGTTTTAGTACTTATCTAAATTTCTAGATCTGAAACCCATGCCAGCCTTCCATGACAACGTGAGAGGATAAAGCTCATGATTGTGGTTAATTGTTAAATATGCAACTACTTAAAATTATAACATTTCTACTTTCCTTTAGATATTTATTTACCCTTCAAATGCATTTTCACTAAAAAATGTTATCAAGATATGGTTTAGGGACGGGGCAGTAGTTCAGTGTAGTGCACTTACCTAGCATGCATAAGACCATGGGTTCAATCCCAGCACTCAAAATTAAAAGATACCATGTACATGCCAAACACTGTACATATTTAAAATGCTCAATTCGATTCCTAGTTTTGATGTAGAGATGAATCAGTATATTATCATCACAATGAAGAAAATGAATGTGTCTATCAAATTTCTTCTTGTTCCTGTATAATTCGTCCCTCAAGCAACCTCTGCTCTCATCTATAAACGTTGGTTGGTTTTCCATTGTTCTAAATTAGTTCATACGTTCTAGAATTTTATATGAAAGAGATCCTTTTATATGTACACATTTGTTTTGCTTCTTTGCTTCAGTTATTTTTGGAATTCATTTCTGTTAATTAATATTTTATATATCTTAAATATTGATCAGATTCCATCATGTAGTGAAATATTTTCAATCTACTTGTTGATGGATTTTTTTTTTTTTTGCAGTTTTGAATCTATCATACATACATCTCTGAACATTCAAGTAAAGGGTATGGACACATACTTGCCTTTCTCTTAGATTAACACCTGTAGGTGGAATAGTTTCAAACACTAGGAGAAATAAAAATAGCAAATTGCTTTTGTTTTTTTAAATTTGTTTTTATTGAATTTTTGTGTGTTTTATACAGAACATCTCTAACAATCTTGATCATCTTTATTACCCCCATACCCATTGGTACCCTCCCATACCCACCCCCCTCAACTGGAGCCCGTATACTCTTGTCATCTCTGTTAAGGCCCACTGTATCATCAGTGTCCCCAGCCATTCCCCAGTGCAAGTCCATCCACTGAGGTCTAGTCAGCCTATCTAGAGTCCTTTATTTTAAGAAGATCAGCTCTTCTTCACCTAGCAGCAATCAGTTGCCAATAGTTCTTCAGATAAGTTTGGGATCTGCTGTTCATTTTCCTAGTTCTGTGCTGGGTTATTTTCTGCCCGAGTTTGCATGAGGCTGTGTATGATGACACCATTGCCATAGAACCACATGAGCAGGTTCCCAGGAGCTTGTAGGACTCTGTTTCCATATGGTCATGTGTCGCATGTCAATGACCACAATTCAAGCCTGAGGAGCTTGGGGGCCCAGAGGTATAGGTGCAGAAGAAATCAGGACGCAGGGGATGCAGAGGCATGTGAACCAATGCATGCTTTATTCTAAGAATCAACCTGATTTATAGTACAACAAGAGGAAAAGAAAATGTTCTTCTCTAGCCAACTTATCTCATTCTGACATTTGCAGTACCTTCCTGACCTTTACAATATCTTCAAGTTCCAAGGGCTCAGCCCTTTTCTGGGATCTTATCTATCTTTGTAGTTTCATTATACAAGCTCACTTATGTACGTTTAATAGGGTTCAAGGAACTGTTAGTCTTTGATAGAAATCACTGCAGAAGAACATCCAAGTTCTCAGGGAACTGAAGTTTCCCGGTCCAGGTCTGAGTTTATTTCAGGTCAGAACTTATTCTGCATTTACTTCAGATCAGAGCTCGGGTCTTCACAGTCATGTTCTTCCCTGGCTCTTACAATCTTTCCACCGCCCTCTTCTGCAATGGTCCCTGAGCCTTGTGAGGGTGAAGTTTAAAAAAGGAGTCCTGTCCAAGGACTATCATTCAGCAGACTCTTGATCTCTATGCTTTGGCCATTTATGACCTTTTGTGTTCTTGGCCCTCCACTGAATGAAGGAGCTTCATTATTGAGAACTGAGAGATTCATTAATGTTCTCTTCCTTACCCCTGTTTTATGTTCCATGAGCCTTAGGTGTAGAGGTTGCATTGTAGATGTGTCACTTAGGCATGGGCGATTCATAGACAATGAATTGTGTCCAATTGTGGTACTTTGTAATAGTCTCTGACTGATGCAAATGAACTTCTTTGATGAGTGATGACTGGGATATTTGTCTGTAACTATACCCACTTCAGACAAAGGATTTGGAACAATAGAGCTGCAACTGACCTGAAACCACTTCCCCTGAAGGCGAGCTCTCATAGCTTTGGAGAGTACTATGAAGGTGCCAGGGGAAAACATCTATACATCAATGGAAGATCGAACACCAGCTTCCAGACCAAATAACCACATCAATGGCCAGCACAGCATATGTCATCAGTGCAGTAGTGGCACTTTTATCTTGGCAGCAATCAATGGCTACCTAATTGGACTAAAATTCCACTCAATGGAAGGAAACTCAAGTGTGGTACTGTAAATATAACTAAATACACATGGCTGGAGTGGTCATGGATCTGAGAAAACAACCCCAAGACTGTCACATCGCTAGACTAATGTGATTTCTTACTATTTGCAAATTGTTTTTAATGGTAATTCTAACATTTTTCCATTTTAACTAACAACATGAGAGAATGGGGACCTGCGTTCCATAAGCCCTAATTAGCAGCATAGACAGCCTACACTCTGATCTGCCTCCCAGCTAAGTTCTAGTGCTTTACCACCCGCTCATTCCAACAGCTAGAACTCACCCACTTCTTTCAGACAAATTGAGTCTATCTCCTCTGCTGCTAGTCTTGACTCCTGTTGTGAATCTTGAATGCAGCCTCTTCTACCTGCTTAACTTTACTACGCAGGAGGAAAATGTTTGAACATTTTCCACAGATTTAGAGATGGAGTGCATGTTTGAAAAACTCTTTTTTCAAACTGCAATAATTAAAAAAAAATCACTTTGTTTTTACCCTGCCCTTCCATTCTTCACACCGTTTAACACTTCCTAGTGTAATTTTCTCTCTTTCCCCATTATTTTACTGCATTCTACCACCTCTCCCAGGAAGCCTCCCACCCCTCATGGATGTTTATTACTTTCTTGATCTCTCTGAATTTTCAAATTATTAAGTAACACTAAAGACCTGGAGAAAAAGCCATATGGAAACCTATCAACTGTAGAAGCTTCTTAAAGTGTATACATATACATCATAAAAATATATTAAAAGAAGTTATCCTATAACAGGTGGACATTGTCCCTTCTAGACATAGGCTAATAAAAAAAATCTTCAATGCCAGGAATGGACTACAGCTCTAGAAGATGTTGATCAGGAGTCCCTCAAACAATACTGGTCATTGTCCCTGTTCTTGGTTATCCATCAGGACTGGATGGTAAGACCCTGTTGCTAAAATCACGACATACGTGAGCTGTAGATCAAACAAGGAGAAATCAAGCTGGTGCTGACTTCAGACCCTCATCTCTACTGGCTAGCGTTCATAGTGCTGGAAGGTGCTATTCATGCTTCTGAAAGAAAAAAAAAATCATCACCCTTACTCAGCTGTGAATTCTGTGAACTACAGTAACAACTGGCCTGGCAAGATATGTTCACTGGTACAATAGTGGCATGAATATTATGGGAGTAACCAACTACTCTTTAACTGAATTTAAGGTCCACTTCTAGGATGGAGCCCATACCTGACTTTGATATCAGACTTAGGAACCTGTGGCTAGATAGATTACTGAACAAAGGGGAGAAACTAATACTAGTTTTCTACTAAATATTTATTATATTAAACTGACTCTTAATAACTTATTGTTGTACCCATAGATTAATATATCTCTCAAGTCTCACCAGAGATGTTTCCTTCTGCACAGATAGTGATTAACATAGAAATCTACAACTGGCCGACATGCAGAGAACAAGAAGCTGCAGAGTGCTTATCCCTGAATAGGACACCTACACCAAACATCTTCCCACCAAGGATCAGGAATCACTGTGGAACCAGTTAAGAGCCAGAGGTGGTAGATGACCACAAGGAAACAATTTTCCAGACAACTGGTCAGTTACTCATGTGAACTCACAGCGATGGTGGCAGTAAGCACAAGCTCCAGGCAAAGCCCACCTAAGAAATTTGTGGCAACAGACAGCTGCTGGGAGGGGCAGAGACAGTCTCTTTCAAGTATGGAACTCTTAGTAGGCTAATCAGGCTCCAGTGGATGGACCCACACTGAATAACATTGGGAACACAAATTAGACTCTATATAGGCCCATATAATATTAAATTGTGTGGGAAGCAATAAAGGGAGGTGGGGATAGAGGAGGGAATCTAAATAGCACCAAATTATATCGTTTGAAAACCATAAAAATTCAATAAAAATTTAAGAAATATTTTATTTTTAATTTTGTGTATATGTGTGTGTCTGGATGTTTGTGCCAATAAGTACAGTACCCTCTGAGTCAGAATGAGGTCATCTTATTCCCTGGAGTTACAGGTGGTGCTAGGAATTAAACTCTGGATGTCTGCGAAAGCAGTATCATCAAGCCATTTCTCCAAATCCATCAGTTTGCTATAATTTTTATTATAGAGCCCACAGAGCCTTCAGTTTAGCTTTGAGAAGGAAGAGACATGACTTCATTATCGTTTATCAGTGTTTGAAAAGGGGAAAGAGGAAAAAGGACCAGGTGTATTCTGAGTAATTCTGACGTACGCAATAATTACAGCAGCATGAGGATGAACATATTAGTGGAAAAGTAACAAATAAATGGCTTTGAAAAAGAGCTAGCAGGTGGTAGGAGAGGACCTTAAAGAACCTGTTGCAGTTGTCCAGGGTTAATGTATAATACCACATCCTCTACTTGTGATGTGGGAGACAGCAAGTCTCTGTTGGAGATAATTAGTTTAGACAGAAACATTAGGAAAAAGGTTTTTAAAGTATTATCTAATAATTTTAAAGAAATTTTAGTGCTAATTCATTTTTCAATGATTTGAAAGCACAGAGTTTTTATATGTCATTTACAGATCTTAATTAAACAGTTACCCTTAGGAAGAATGGAAGAATGGTCTTTTTTCTTTCTTTTTTAAATTTCTTTTTTAATTTAAAATTTTTTTTTACAATTTTTAAAATTTATTTAATAACCACATGATTAGAAGAAGCGTTTCATTACAGCTTTAATATATTCCATAACAATTTCCAGAGCAAAGATACATCTCTTTCAAAAGTGGCTATAATTTTTAGGTTCACAGTTGAATTAATGCAATTATACAATACTGAACTGAGTATAAACCCTTTAAGACATAAAGTTGAATGAGTTTTTAACCTTTCAAAAAAGATTTCCATTTCATTTTAAAATGTTTCCTACAGAAAGACTCATTTGTAATGCTACTAACACATAGATTTGTTTGTACATAACGTCTCTAATCTCTATGTATCTGATTATTACTAGTCATAGTCGGTTACACTCAGATCCATGGCACCTGAGTATGGATATAAAGTCATCAGGTAGATTTCAGTGGTAATGTTTATCACCTCTACTAATTAACATGAAGTAAATTTTTATGCTTCCTCCTCAAATATAACTCATATTTTTTATTTGTTGATTTTTCATGTATATATCATACAGAACATCTCAAACAGTCTTATTAAATTATATAACCACTTCCCAAATGGCACCCTCCCATAGCCTCCCCCCACACACTGGATCCCATATACTCTGTCATCTCTGTTACTGTCCACTGTGTTGTCAGCACCCCCAGTCGTTCCCCAGTGCTTGTCCAGCCACTGAATCTAGTCAGCCTATCTAGAGTGCTTTGTTTTAGGAAGATCAGCTGTTCCTCATCTAGCAACAATCAGTTGTCAATATTCCTTTAGATAAGATTGGGGTCTGCTGTTCATTTTCCCAGTTCTATGCTGGGTTACTGTCTGGGAGTCTCTTGGGCCACCCTGGCCAACAACTCAAAGGAAGGTATCTCCTGTCTGGCATTGTTTCTTGTTATGTAGCCTTTCGCTATGAATACGGACTCTTAAAAAATTATATTGACCACTTTAATCTTTGGTTATACTTTCCTTTGGGGTGTTTAAGACCCTACAGTTGGCCCAGATAAACCAATTTAATTTTACTCTTAAGGCCATTTGAGGATCTGTTTCTCAGGGGTAACAAGGGCTTGGGAGGAGACACTGGCTCCTTTCTTTTATCAGGTCCATCTATGTGAAGATAAGTCAAACGTCCTGCTCGACCGTGGCTGGCTTCACTTGGAAGCTTGGAGGAAATGTTTCCTCTGTGTTGACTCTTCTCTGACCGAACACTGGTTCAGGTCCATCTGGTGGGGTCTCCAGGGCCTCCTTGATTAAGAAGACAGGTGACTCACCACTGTTACAGGACATTTTCAGAGATGCTCATAGTCACCTGGAACTTAGGCGACCTAGGAGGACAAGGAGCAAAAACTGTCTTTTATGTACCTCTGTCCAAATTAGAATAGGCCTTAAAGTATGGCTGTTAAACATCCAAGAAGGTTAGTTCCACCAGTCTGGTACAAGGTTTATCTGAGAACATTTGGTCTTTGTCCAAGTTGTATCTACATGGCACAAGGAAGAATGGACTTCAAGGAAGACAATGCATAAATTATGATTCTGAAAAATCGCCTAATATTTCATCTGAATGGTAAAGTTAGTATTGTATATAAAATTTATTTTTCTCTTTATCTCTCCTTCTCTGTGTGCTCTCACTCTAAGCTATCAGTGTTTGTTATCTTCTTAGGACTTTAGTTTTCTTGAAGACATTCTTTCTGCAGTCTTATTGGCATTTTATTTGAGATAATCCCAAATAAAATCTTCTTTATTTAAAATATCATCTTTTGAAACATGATGACTCAGAATATCCTTGCTAATATAATAAGATGCAAAAATAGTAATAGGATATCATAGGTTCTTCATGTGAGTTCCCACAACTCAATAGAATATCTCCATTTTAGAAAAAAGCCCTTTTAGTCAGTGGGCATGTGTTTTGGGAATGGTAAAACCAGGCTAAAGCACAAACCCTTGGTGTAATCATGTGCTACGTCTGACATCTCATGCCTGTGCACATTCAGCTCCCTCACCAAATGCCATGGAAGGCTGTAAACAAATCAAGATGGCTGGCGTTAAAGAAGCTTTGACAGTCAGTACTTGGTATGCCTTGGAAAACGTCTCTGCCATCAGCTAAGTCTTCATCTTCCCCAACTCTCGAGTCTCCACTGTGGAGTGTTCATTCCCCACCATGCTCACAAGCACATTTTAGCTTCCTACTTGTCATAGTCATAAAGAGTTATGTTTTTGTCAGACTTTTACCTCCTTAAGACCCATGAGAGTATCTCTAGTGTTCAACAGGCTGCTTGACTCATAATGAAAATTTAGTTAACAACTGTTAGAAAAAAATAATACCTGGCAGTGATGTCTTTGCAATGAATGTATATTTTACACTAGTTTTTCATAAACAGAAAAGTTGCAAAGAGAATGGTTTCTCTATTTGATAACTCCAGCTTCCTAGGTTGTTACCATATGTGACACTGTGATATATTCTTCTCAATTAGTGGGCCAGGACTAGCACTGATCTAAACATCATCTTTGACCAACATCACACTTTTCCTTCATTTCACTCTTCTGACCCCATGCACATTCTTACCTTGCATTTAGTCATTTGCATCCTTGGGTTCCTCTAAATGGTGACAGTTTTTCGTTCTATCCTTGTTTTAGTGACTTTGACAGATCTGAGGAGTACTTGCTGATCCTCTGCTAGACTGTTTGTCGATTTGAATTTTTCTGATGTTTTTTCTTTTTATAAATATATTTATTAACTGGCACAGAACATATACAATGTATATATTAGTGAGGTAGCACATGAGTCTTCAATACATGCATACATGGTGTGATGTTTAAGTCATTAAATCTGTCTCCTCCAACATCAGTCATGTCTTTATGATTAGTTTATTAAAATCATTTCTTTTGGACAATTTTTTGTGAACTTTTTATTGAATTTTTGTGCATTTCATACAGAACATCTTAATCATCTTTATATTCCCTTCCCCATTGGTGCTGTCCCATAGTTCCCATACACACACTGGAATTTATGAATTCTATCATTTGTGTCAAGGCCTATTATGTCAAGTTAGTGTCCCCAGATGCCCCTCAGCGTAAGTTCTTCCACTGTGGTTTTTTCAGCCTATCTAGTGCTCCACCCTTTAAGAAGATCAGATCTTTCTCACCCAGCATTAATCAGTTACCAATAATTCTTCTACTAAGATTGGGGCTTGCTGTCCATTTCCACAGTTCTGCGCTGGGTTTTTTTCTGCTTGAGTTTGCATGGGTCTTGTGCATGCTGACACCATTGCTGTAGGTTCATATGAGCAGGGTCCAGGAGCCTGTAGGACTCTATTTCCATATGGTCATTTAACCCTTTAAAATATATGACATGCTTTTTCATATAGACAGACGCGAGTTACCCGACTCTGTCTTTCCACACTGTACTCTTTAGAAGCAAGCTGTTCTATGAGGCCTCAATTCAAGCCATGAGACATCTCTTCAATCTTCTTCTGGGAAGGTTGCCTACATAATTATTTAGAAATTTTCTATATAAAAGATACGTCCTTTTGTGCCTTATGTCTCTACTGCTTCAACTATATCAGCATGCTTATATGAAAATATAGTTTATACACTGGGTTATAGTTCAATGCTTTGTTATTGACTGTATTCTTCAACTTTTTCTGGTTTAGTGTTTGGGAGCTCATTCATTTGCATCTTGTATCTTTTTGACATAACCACTCGGGTTATTTTTAAACTTTTATTACATTCCAATTAATTAATTTATGTATGCATGTGTCTAAGTGTATGCATACACTCATACCACAGCACATATGTGCAGGTCAGAGGACAATTTATAGGAGTCAGTAGCCTTCTTCCAACAGGTGGAACCTGGCGATTGAACTCAGGTCACCAGGCTTGGCTAAAAGTACCTTTACTGACTGAGCCATCTTGCTGCCCACCTCCATTTTATTTTCTTCAGTATTTCCTGCCTTTCAGATACAAGAAGTTTCAGGTTTATTTTGTGCAATTTTTGCACTCTTCTAAAATCATCCATTGCTCCAGGGGGAGCTAGGTCCCATTTAAAAAATGTTATTACTATTATTGTATTATTGTTTGTGTGTGATGTGTAATGTGTGATGTGTGTGTTGGGGGCAACACAAGTGTCATGGTACACATGCAGAGTTAGTTCTCTTTTTCCACTGTGGGTTCTGGGGATTAACCTCAGACCACCAGACTTCAGGACAAGTGATTTTACACACCAAGTCATCTTACTAGCTGGTGCATCCACCTTCCTCTTTTAAATTGAAGAGTGGTGTTAGAACCGAGAACTGAACACTGGAGTACTAGTTATTATTGGCCTGTTATTGCTTCTAGACCATCTCAATAGGCAGAGGAAAGAAATGTATGTGTACATTGGACACATGTATACACGCATGTCTGTAATTCATTCTGTAGCTATCTACAGGTGTTCCTATTTAATTAAATGAGAGTTCATCTTGGAGTCTCAAAATCTAATCCAGTGTACACGTCCACTCTGACTTCTCCCTTGTTTCTCATCTCCGTATACACACAGCTACTGCCCAGACGCTTCTTTATTTAACCTCCATAAGTATACACAGTCGTTTCAGAATAGTAAACTCTTACTCCACAGAAACAACTTTGCCAAGTAGATCGCAGTGCTTATGTACAGTTTTCATCACTGGTTTTAGAGCTTTCAGTCATTTCCAAGTTTCCGTAGGTCAGCTCCTCTTGCCTGGGCCATGTGATTACAGTACAGCTTGTCTATTCTGTGCAAGTGGCTGTGATATTTTCCTACTTTAAAATTTTACATATATTGCTTAATTCTTTGTGATTGAAAATGAAATGGATTTAAGTCTAGTATGGTGGTGCATGCCTTTAATCCTAGCACTGGGGAAGCAGAGACAGGTAGATCTTTGTGAGCTTATGGCCAGTTTGGTCAACATAGCAAGTTCCAAGTCAGTTATGGCTACGTGGAGTCCCTGTCTCAAAAATTTTTTTAAATTAAATGGATAGAATAGCTACACGTCTGAACCTATTTAATCTGGAATCAAAGCCTATCAAAACTAAGGAGCAGATGTAAAATGATGTTTATGCTGTAAGCTCTGTGAGGACCAATGTCTACCTTCCCTGCCACAGAGCACTGCACTTAATACTCCTGGGTTTATACTGGGTATTAAGAAATATGTTATTTAAATATTTCTTGGTGCCAACAGATCTTATATACCATCTCTTTGAGACTGTACAGACAGGGCTATGTTATACACGCTGATACTTATGCCTCCTTTTTATAATCTTGTGTTGTAAAATTGAAACTGTTTCATACTTTCACCTTGGCAAAGGGGCTCTGCACACTTGGCCACATTTACCATAACCCTTTCCCTTTTCCACATTAAATCCTTGGTGTTTCTGTTTCCACCTTACTAATGTTATTGTTCATTTTTTACCATTTTACACATTTCCCCCACTTACTTCAGAATTCAATTGCCTTAGTCATTTATTCTAATTTTGGAATAATTAAGTTGTTACCACACAAGATAAAATAGCCTTCAGTTGAAAAAAACGCACTGCTAGAAGGTACCTGGTGAGGGGAGTTTTCCTAACGCTGCCATTTTGCCCCTGGGCCACTGTGATTTCTACCACAGTCATCTTGTAATAATAGCAGTTGAGCAAACATTACCTTTTTTTTTACATTACTTTTTATAATTTGCAAAGCCAGTACAATTTTATTTGATCATCAAAATGAACCTAGAAATAAATACTAAATTCATCTTGAACTTGAATTTCAGAGAGGTGAAAGATTTTGTATGTGACCATATTACTACTGAACAATAACCCAATATGGGAATAACATATTCTTTCATACCCAAATTAGGTGTTTTTAATCTCTTTTGACACAATTTGAGATAGAGATTGCAACAATTTTTAAATTTCCATATATTCACATGTATGTACCTCACATAGAGGGTATCGGGACCATTTCAGAGTCAGTTTCAAACAGGGTTCCTTATCCACTAACCACTTCAGTATGCATTTCTCCCAAATATGTGAGTTACCTTCCATAATGGTCCTTCAGTATCAAGGCATTATTGTTATAGTACTATTTTCCAATATTCAGGCAACAAAGATCTTTCCCTGAATTTCTCTTTTAATGATAGCATGTCCCTTATCTGACCAGGCAGGGTATTTATTCCAATAAGACGGCCTACCATTTCCTTTTCACTTAAGTCTCATCCATGGTCTGAGTAGGTTGATAGCTCTGTAATCCCTATATGTTTTTATGGCATTTCTTTTCGCACTGAAGGATTCATTTCTTTCCCATGTCCTTTGCTAACAAGTCTGTCTCTTTCTACCTTGCATGTTTTCTCTTCCACACATGCTAATGCTCAGTTTAACCCCATTTGGACCGATTGATTTTTTGAGGCTGATAAGAGCAAGGTTGCAATGGACTCTGATCTATTATCTATTCTCTTCTTAACATATGTGTCTAGAATTTCTGCTGTACTCAGTTAATAGTTTTCTTATATGAATCTTTGACCACCTCCTCACCTTTCCTTTGAATAGAAACTAGACTCATGTGTTTACCTAGAAGTATTTTTCCACCAGCCTATAAATTCAGTTTAAAATTTTCATTATTAAGTCATCCATCTCTGGAATAATATTTTTCACATACAGAGCTTATTGGCAAGAGATGAAATGATCCGCCTAGCACCTTGAGTCATAATTTGGAAATGCACATATTTAAATTTTCATTTTTGTGCCCAATGTTTTTATTCCCAAGTATTTCTTTTCCTTTCAAAGTTCCAACTGTCAGTGGGAACAATGATTAAAACACCACCTGTGAATATGTCTATTAATTACCAAAGACTATAAATCTCTGAAAAATGACCTTTATTTTATTTTTCATCAAATCTTAATGGTAATGAGCAATAGAGGCAATTAAAAATCCCAAAAAGATATTTTCTACATCCTCTAACATCTAGAAAGGCAGTATGCCTCTATATTGACCAGTTAAGGTCTTAATTCATTCACTCACTTATTTATTCGAAAATATTTGAATGTTAAATCCACATGTCTTCCTGGCACATTGAAAAGCACAGTAAAGGGCTGAATAAGACACAGTGAGCTCAGATTAGAGCCAGAGCTTCAGACAGTAAAACAACAGATAAGCAAGTAAATGGAGACGTTTGTATAGACACTGTCAGTACAGCAACCAAGGTTCAAAGTGTGGCAAGGCAGAAAAAGATTGAGAAGACACTTTATGTAGATAGGATGGGTCTAGTAGTTCTTTTCTACTTGATAACAATCACAAATATCTGGAGAAGAAAACAGAAAAAGAAGACTCTCAAATAAAGCTGCTGTTTCTAAATATGGAAATGCATAAATGTTTAGGCCTGGCAATTGGATTAAGACATTTTTATGTCTTACTAGCATGGCAAGCATTTCAGCAAAGAGATTATGGAGTGCCTGAGAAGCCTGTCTTTCTGTTAGATAAAGAAGAATATAAAGTGATTAGAGACTTGTGGCTTGGATGTGAAAGCTCCCTCAAAGGCTTATGTGTTTAAACACTTGGTCCACAGCTTGTGGCACCAATGGTGAAGTCTGTGGAATCTTTATGAGATGGAGCATTGCGTGAGGTAGTGTGTCGCTGTGATTGGGCCTTGATAGTTTATAGCCCCACCCCTTCCTATTCACTGTCTGCTTCATGACTGCAGATGCAAAGTGAGCAGCTACCACACCTTTCCCTCTATGATAGATTATATCTTCTTGGAACTGTAAAGCCAAAATAAACCATGTCATCTATAATTGCTTTTCCTCGGGTATTCAGGTATTTTGTCACAGCAATGAGAAAAGTAACTAATCCAGTGACTTACTCTGCTGACAACAAACTCACGAAATAAGATCAGTCAATAAATTGCTCTGTGCTATAGAGTTTCTGGGAACGTTTTTCCTCTTCCCAGTCCAATGGGAGTATGGGAGCTGCACTGTTGTTGTTTCTCTATAAGGATTTGATTCACATCTACAGTTACCATCCTGATTTTCTAAAGGGGCAGACATCTCCCTAGCTGGAGTGTATTCTCACATCCCACAAGTCTCCTGCCATGTTCAGGGTATTTTCTTCCTCTTGCCTTTTGTTTCTCTTACTCAGAGTTGAATTCTTATTTGTCCATTTTTGTGACTAATGAAAAAGTAGCTGTTTTTGTAAATCAGCTTCCTCAGCAGTAAAAAGTTGCTAATAATAGTACTTATCTTGTGGGCTGTATTAGGGGTTACTTAAGATATTATTTATATTGCAGTTAACATGATTCCTAGAAATAAATATGTTGAATACATCCTCAAAATGTGTTAGCCACTGTTATTATAAAGATAACAGTGCTCTTCTTAGTTTTCTCCAGCCCCAACATCTTCCACATTCTCATTTTAATCAATATTACCCCCTACTACTCTGCATAATAAAGTGGTTTTATTGAGTCATCTAATTCTTTACCTTTTTAATTATATTTTAACTTTATATTGAAGCTGACATTCAAAGAATACAAAGATTCTGATCATCAATAACTGATCCATTGATATTTTTATACAGTGAACAGAGTCATGTGAATATCATGCATTACAAAAACACGACTATAGACAGTATTTCAGATGTCCCATTTCTGTCTTCTCTTAGTCAGATCTTTGGACAGTGGTAACCAGCCCCTCTTCTAATTTCCATAGCCACAGGTCAGGTTTGCCTGATGTTAAGTTTTATGTCAATTAATTTAAACGGTATGTTCTTTTGCAGAGATCTACTCAATATTGTAACATTCTTCTGCATTGCTGTCTCTATTGGTAGTTAGTGAATTTTCTGAGTGATAAAATAGAGACTAGCAAACTGCCCTTGAGTAAACTCTGACCCAGCGACTACTTTTATGAATTTGAACACAGCTACTTTTAGTTATTATGTCTGCCTGTGGCTGCTTTCATGATAGCAGGTAGAGCTCAGTACTAAGGTTAGAAACGATGTGACTTGTAATGTCTAAAATACTTGCTTTCTGGCCCTTTCCATGTGGACCTTGTTGATTGCTCTGTTTTCTAGGGGAATTTGGTGCTAGAATTCTGTGTCCTACATGCAGGAAGTGTTAAAAGGAGGTGCTGAACCTTAGCCTTAGAGCCTGAGGATATAAATTTCTATCAAACTCCATCACTGAACAGACATAAGGGCATGTAAAAGTTGTCTAGCCTTCATAGAAGATACTGTTTTTGTTGCTGTAAAACAGTGCCAATCCCAGTAGCCTTGTTGTTTAGTATTCTGTGAAGAATTGTAAGTTTTACATGTTAAGCGGTAAAATCCTTTCAATTTAGCCTCAAAGTAGCTGTGAGACCAGGAGCAGAATTCTTTGCTTAAAAAATTATTGTACATATTTAAGGCATACAACAGTGAAACAAATCAATGTATTCAGATCATAGTTCTTAAACTTTCCAAGCCACAATGTCCTGTCGTCATCCTGTACAAAGAAGACAATCACAGTTCCTACCTCTTAGGGAGTATTCTGAGGACTGAAGAGCTGAGAGGCAAAGCTCTGAGCAAAATGCCTTCTGAAGCCATCATCATTGCCATCAGCACCATTGCTAACAATCAAACACAAAGAACTCTGAAAACAAAGGCAAAGGAAATGGTTTTAAAATTACGGCATGGAATCTGACAGTGAAGGCTGAAGAGTTTCCTCTTGAGCACCCACCCTGCCAGGCTTATTTGCTTTATAAATTATCATGTTTCCATTGGAGAAGAAAAAAAATTGCACTCCACTAATGATCTTTCAGAAGGAAACCTATTTCTAATGTGAACATTAGGAATAAATTATAAGAACTAAAAGCTACTTCATATTATAAAATATTTAGCAACATGTGGAAGCAGAAAAATATATTTCATGCTTTTGTGTCGTTTTTTCTCTTCAAATATTTTTAAAGGTTGCCCTAAATCCCATAATGTCTCCAGATTCCACTGCATGGAAGATTCAGTCTTAATAAAGCCAGCAGCACCCCACATTAGTACTTTCAATAAGCACTGAGTTTCTCGCACACTTAACAGACTCTCCTTGCCTCTCTGAACCTATTGGGAACCCTCCTCTGGGATCTTTGGCTTCTTAACGTTTCCTGAATATGTTGCCTTAGAGACTGTGGCAGGAAGAGTTCTACAGAGATTTCCCAAAATCCCTTACTCTATTTTCAACCCTGACTGTGGTGAAATCATGACTTGTGATCTCATCACCTGGCAAAAGGGATTTCGCTGATGTGATTAAGGCTACTAGTCAGGTGGCTTTGAGTTAATTAAAGGGAAAATTATCTAGGTGGATATAATCTCATTAGTTCTTTAAAAAACAGAGTTTTGTTTTCTTTTTCTGAATGGTAGCAGGAAAGAAAGTCAGGGAGATTTAAAGCAGGAGTGGAGTTTGTTTTGAGGAAGCTTCCCTGACACTTCACAAGGGCTGCAGAGTGGTCCGTAGTGGGCAATCCTGAGCTCTTTTGGCCTCTGAAAATAAGTGTCTTCAGTCCTACAATGTCAAGGGGCTGAATTTGACCAGTGACTTTAGTGAATGAGAAATGGATGCTTCCTCAGATTCCTAGTCAGAGCCTGCTCCTGCTATACACTTGCTATGGTCCAGTGAGAGCTTTAACGGAGATTTCACTGAACTCTATCCAGGTCTGCTCTATGCAAGCCCAAGATAAGAGGTAGGTGCCATTTTGATTTGCTGAGTTTGTAGTAACATGTTATCCAGCAAGTGAAATCTTATTCCATCTATTTTCTATAGCTAGACGGCTTCTGCCTCAAAACCACATAGTTAATTCCTATGGGCCTTAAAGTCTCTTCTTAAATGTTTTGTTCTTGGAAGTTCTACCTTATTTATGTCTTATTTATGTCAGTATATACCATTCTACCATACTACTTGCTATGTTTTTCGATTTTGTTTAACTTTTCTGCATTATCCCATGTAGTCACACACACACACACACACACACACACACACACACACACACACTGTGAAGACATACATATATCCAAACTGCAATGTATACTCTATTTATTCTCTAAGTTTGTCATTTCCTCCCCTGTCACTGGAATGTAAACAGTCTCTGGTGCGTGACATATGACAAGCACATGAGTATATGTAAAGGACATGCCCCACTACAGGCACTCAGGGAAAGATCGTTGAATCAGTGAGTGAACATGTTTACAATAAAATTTTCAACTTTGGACAATGAAATAGAAAGTACTAGAGCATATAATTAATTAAAATCCTAAGTTACAAATGATTATTATCTGATATTGACTTTATCCCTTTTTTCAACTCATTGCAGTAGAATTTATATAGACAATTATTTAGGCATATGAAGGATATTATATTTTGAAATGATATTTAAATAAAGGAAGCACCGATCAGATGACTCATTCAAATTGATGAACAAAACAATTAACTTCTATTTTTTTGAAGCAAAATATTTCAAACATAATCTTAAAGAGTTTCTGAAGGAAAATGAACAAAATATATAGAAATCTCATCAGTGAAAAACTGTAAATAATGAAAACACTAGGTAAGGCGGCCTCGAAGTCAGACTTCAGGTGTGAAGTCAGACTGGCAGATCACTGTTCTAAGTTGTTTCTCTGTTGTTCCACTAAAACACTTACCAAAACAAACTTGGGGAGGAAAGGGTTTATTTGGCTTACATGTCTCAATCATAGTTCGTCATTGAGAGAAGCCAGAGCAGGAACTCGAGGCAGGAACCTAGAAGCGACATCTGCAGCACAGATCATGGAGGAACACTGCCTACTGGCTTCCTCCTCTGGCCAGTGCTCAGCCAGGAACAAATGCCAAGGGGTGGCACCACCCGCAGAGACTGAGCCCTCTTACATCACTCAACAATCAAGAAAAAAACTCACAGACATGAACACGGGCCAATGGGATGGAAGAAGTTTTCTAACTGAGGGTCCCTCTTCCCATGTGTGTCAAATTGACAACTGACACTATCCAACACAACTAATAAGACTTAAAGAATACAAAATGAAAACAAGAAAAAAAAGATAGGAAAATCAGGAAATTTTATCTTTCTTCATAGATTCATAATTTTTAAATTAAAAAAAATTTTTTTGGTCCTTTTGAGACAGGGCCTCCCTGCAGCCCCAGCTCTAGAGCTCATGAGTGTATTGCCTGCATATATGTGAGTGCAGCCATGTTGTCAGAGGAGGGTGTCAGAGCCTTTGGAACTGGAGTTACAGATGGCTGTTAGCCACCATGTGGGTGGTGGGAATCAAAGCCAAGGCCTCTGCAAGAGCAGTCTTAACCTCTGAGAATCTCTCCAGCCCCAGATTCATAATTTTTAGGACTCATAATTTTTAAGTGAGAAACTCTAATTGAGAGTCAAATGTCTTTCTACACCAGTTTAAGAACACAAAACAAAAATCACATCAAAGGCTAAATTACAGAATGTAAACATTTGGGTGAAGAGTGAGAGAAAAGTTGAGAGTGTTAGCAATTGTCCAAAACCCTTATTCTGTGCTGGAGAAATGGCTCAGAGGTTAAGAGCACTGGTTGCTTTTGCAGAGGACCCAGGTTTGAATCCCAGCACACACACATAGTGACTAACAACCATCTGTAACTCCAGTTCCAGGGGATCTGACTCCCTCTTCTGTCCTGTGTGGGTATTGTATGACAGAGGTGCACTTACATACACACAGGCAATAGACTCATACACATAAAATTAAAATAAATTTCCAAAAGTCATTTGTAGATTCAATGCAATGTCAATCAAAATCCCCATGACATTTTTCACAGAATTGGAAAAAACCATCCAAAGATTCATATGGAAGTGCAAAAGACCTCAGATATCCAAAACAACCCTGAGCACTAAGAGCAATGCTAGGGGGATCACTATACCAGATTTTAAGCTGTATTACAGAGCTATAGTCATAAAAAGAACATGGTACTGGCACAAAAATAGACCCATAGAT
>NW_008352391.1:2550958-2579030 GCF_000622305.1 Nannospalax galili
CAAGGAACCTAGGGGATAAAGGGAAAGAAGGAGCTCAAGAGAGGTAGGACTGTAGGAGAAGGGTATTAGTAAGGGAGAAAGGGGGGAAATGGGGGCACCTTAAGTGGGAAAACCATGATGGAGGGGTGAGACAATGTGAGAGATAAACACTGCCTAGCTAGTTTTGAAAACCAGAGGGAACCATATCACTCCTACAACCTACTGACAAATTATACATAGAAGATCAAGAAATATATACTTAGGTAAAGTTTATCTCAGAACAAGTGTTCTTTGCCCAAGATTTATCTGCATGACATACAGTAATTAAAAATATCAGATTGGTGGAACTAACCTTCTTGGATGTTTAACTGACATACTTTGAGGCCTATACTAATTTGGTAAGAAGGACATAAAGGACAGTTTCTGCTCCTTGCCCTCCTAGGTCGACTAGTTCCAGGGGACTATGAGCATCTCTCAAAATGTCATGTAATTGTGATGGGTCGCCTATTCTCTTGATCAAGGAGGCTGAGGAGACCCCACCAGATGGACTTGAACCAGTGTCCAGTCTACAAAGAGGAGGGTCAACACAAAGGAGTCACTTCCTCCGTGCTTCCAAGTGAAGCCAACAATGGTTGAACAGGACCTTTGACTTATCTTCATATAGGCAGAACTGGTAAAAGAAAGGAGCCAGGGGCTCCTCCCAAGCCATGTGATCCCTGAGGAACAGATCCTCAAACGACCTTAAGAGTGAAAATAAATTGGTTTATCTGGGCCAACTGTATGGCCTTAAACACCCAAAAGGAAAGTATAACCAAAGATTAAAGGGGTCAATATAATTTCTTAAGAGCCCATATGCATAGGCTACATAACAAGCAAGAATTCCAGATAGGACATATCTTCTTTTGAGTTGTTGGCCAGGGTGACCAAAGGGACTAGCAAATAGTAACCCAGCATAGAACTGAGAAAATGAACAGCAGACCCCAATCTTATTTAAAGGAATATTGACAACTGATTCCTGCTAGAAGAGGAACTGCTGACCCTCCTAAAACAAAGACCTCTAGATAGGCTATAGGCTAGATTCACCAGATAGACAAGTAGTGGGGATTGGCTGGGGTGCCGACAACATGGCAGACAGTAGCAGGGATATCAGAGTATAAGGGCTCTAGTCGGGGGAGGGAGGCTATGGGAGGGTACCATCTGGGAAGTGGGTGTATAGTAGAATAAAATGGTTTGGGATGTTCTGTGTGATATACACACACCAAAAAAAATCAACAAAATTTTTAAAAAATGTATTATATTTGAGGAGGAAGCATGGAAATTTACGTCATGCTAAATAGTAGAGGTGATAAACATTACCATTGAAATCTACCCGATGACATTATAGACATACACAGGTGCCACGGATCCAAGTGCAACTAATTATGAATAGTAATAAACAGATACATACAGATTAGCGATGCATGCGCCAACATCTCAGTGTTAGTAAAAAAAAAAAATGAGTCTTTCTGCAAGGAACAATATATTCTAAAATGAAATGGAGATCTTTTTTAAAGATTAAAAACTCATCCAATTCTATATCTTACAGGGCTTATACTGAGCTCAATAATGTACAACTATATTAATTCAACTGTGAACCTAGAAACTTGCATCTACTTGTGGAAGAGATGTACTGTTGCTCTGGAGTGTGTTACCGAATATGTTAAAGCTGTAGTTAAAAGCTTCTAATCATGTAGTTATTAAAAATTAAAAAATATATATGCAATGATTAAAAAAATAATAATTCTTCAAAGCATAAAATTTTGCTCCTTAATAATTAGCAGATGTGAAAAGTCTTATCATTGAAATCTACCTGATGACTTTATATCCATGCTGAGATGCCAAGGACCTCAGAAAGTAACCGACTGTCACTAGTAATAATCTTATATATGGAGATTAGAAACACATGTGTAATCATCTTAATGTCAATTGCATTAAAAATGAAGTTTTCTGTATGAAACTCTGTATTTTAATAATGAAATGGAGATCTTTTTAAAGGTTAAAACCTCATTTAATTTTATGTCTTATAGGGTTTATACTGAGTACAATATTGTATAACTGTAATAATTCAAATGTAAACCTAAAAATGTACAACCAATTTTGTAAGAGGTGCATCCTAGCTCAAAAAATTGTTATTGAATATGTCAATGCTGATGTAATGAAATGCTTCTTCTAATTATGTGGTTATTAAATAATTTTTTAAAAAGCAAAAAAAATTTGGAAAAAAAAACTTAATGACAAAAAATAAAAATAACTTTAAAAAAGACACTTCTTCATAGAAAGAAAGCTAGCAAATACTGGCCTGAGGGTGCCCTGGGATGGGGAAGGAAGGAATTCAGAGGAAGGCAGGTGCAGCTCTCATAGCATGGTGGCAGATGGATAAGACAAATGCATGTTTGGCTAACTTTAGCTCTAATAAGCCAATAATAAAACTGTGTAGGTATTGTGTAGTGTAGAAGACAGGCTTGAGCCCAGGGTGATATTGCAATTGTCAGGGTCACATGGTTTCCAGGAATCCAGTCTCTGTAATCTGAAACTCAGTGTGCTAATGAGGCATCCTACCCTCTATTTTGTGATAGGACGTTAAGTCTGTTGTGCTAATAGGATGCTAAGTCTGTTATGTTAATAAGGTATCCTACTTGCTTTGCTGTGATTGGACCACTACCCCTATATAAGCTTGTGCCTTCCTGCAGTAAACCAGGCCTGTGTCACTGAACCTGGTCTCCTGTGTCTGAATGTGGGTCCGCTGACACAGTCTCCTCACCAGCCCTGGGGTCCAGGACTGGGCAGAAGTGGTGACGATAGGAGGCAGCACAGGGCAAGCAGAAGAGCTGCCTCAGCACCAGGCGAGCAGAAGAGCAGCCTCAGCCCAGGGCAAGCAGAAGAGTGGCCTCAGCCCAGGGTGAGTGGAGGAGCAGCCTTGACACCTATGAAAACGAAGGAGTGGCACCTACGAGAATGGAGGGGCAGCCACCGCTGGTGGTGACCACAGTGGGCACCCAACGTGGTGCACAAAGCCTCCTGCCCCACGGAGCTGTAACACAGTGAGCTGTAACACTCAGGAATCCCGATGCCCCCTTTGCCAGTGATTCTTCCATGGGTGCTCACCGCTTTCATTCTTCTGGTTCGCATTCTTCGGTTTGGTGTGTCATTCCTGTCTCCACCAATCGTCTTCCTGAATGGCTCCTGAGTCCTTCTGGGTATGTCTTGCATGGTGAGTGACCTCCAGTATGGGGAATAGTTATCCAGCTGCTGCTGGCCCCCGTGCTGCTGCACTGGTTTCTCTCCTCAGGAGTAGGCAAATTAGGGTAATAGAGAAGGAAGTAACTAAGGTATTAGATGAAGTGCTAGCTCTTGCTCCTTGGTTTACGGATTCCTGCTGTTGGGATCAGAGCAATGGGCTCTTGTGCTATTCCTGGCCAGAAAGAGAGAAGTCAGGGGGGGCACCCACAATCTGGGCTGTTCCACTCCATTGTGACTGCCATTCTGGCCCTGTTTTGGGGAGCTTCCCCCACTGCCCCTGAGCAGAATAATCTCATACTAAAAAACATAAACAAATAAAGCAACAGGATAGTGGGGACAGCCTGTCCCAGGCATTTCCAGTCAAAACCAAAATAACTGATTTCTCTTCTGATGCGGAAATGATGACTGCTGATAATGAGGCAAAAAATGAGGAATTAGGATCCGAGGGTCCCCCTGATAAAAAACAGGAAGTCAAGATTCCCCCTGCCCCGCCATTATGGGGCAGTGACTATCCTTCACCATCTTGTATTGGCTTTGATGAAAAACAGGAAGTTAAGACATCTTGCACTAGCTCTAAGGAAGTTTCCCCCAGTCCATCTACCTCTCCCTTCCAGAGGAGGACTGGAAGCCCCTCCCACCTAGGCCCCTCTCCTATCATACAATGGGTGATTTTCCACAGTTTTTCCTGGTTACCATCAATCAGGGACTCCAGAGCCCTAGTGCCTGGAATCCATATTCCCATGATACTTTAAAAAAGCTGGTAAGGCAGCCATTGAGGATGGCATTCATTCCCCTTGGTTTGGTCAGCTATTAGATACAATCAGCCACGTGGCCAACAACCCCTATGACTGGCAGAATATTGCCTGTGCCTATCTACAGGGAGGTGATTTTCTCTTATGGAAGGCTGCTTATCAGGATGAATGAGAACAACAGGCAGAGCACAATAGAAATGCCAATGTTCAAAACATTGGGTTTGACACCTTGGTAGGGCATGACAATTTTGAAACCCCAGAAGCCCAGGCACAGGGACCTCCTCACTACTTTGAACAAGTGCAGTTTTGCATGCTCCATGCCTTCCAAAGTATGTTGACTCGTGAGGATACCAAATTGACCAGATTGATACAAAAACCAGGTGAGCCTTCCTCTGACTTCATTGAAAGGTGCCAACAAAGTGTTAATAGAAAAATCAGCCATCGGGGGGCCGCAGATGCTTTGCTCAAGAATCTTGTATGTGAAGGCTGTTCTGCTGAGTGTCGCCTTGCCATAGGACCCGTTAGACACAAGGATGTCTCTGAATGGATTTTGGTCTCAAGGATGGTACGAATCTGTTTTCTATCTCCTCTTGGCTTACCACACTCCTGTCTGCCTTAGCTGGTCCCCTTATTATACTAACTCTTCTTCTGATATTTGGACTCTGCATTGTCAAGGGTCTCCTTAATTTTGTTAAAACTCAGTTAGTTGTTGCCCCACCTCCAGATCTTGCCAGGCATGTCTCTGCAAATAAGGACCCACTGTTCCTTGCCCTTACCAACCTATAATTGGCCTCTGATGGGTTTCCACAAATTCTTGACCCATGAGGAAGCCTTTAAACAGGCCAATACTGGATGTACTGCCTATCCCTTGCTAAACCACACAAAGGGACCCACCCTTCGAGGACTGGTAGTCAATGACAGGTAAGATCCCAACAGACGGGACAACCTAAGACAGGCACAGTCCATTATGTTGGGTGACTCTTGAGGTGGGGACAACAATGCTGAGGCAAAGAATCTTGACTCCCACTGGTTGGCATGGAGTTGGCACAACCTGCTCTTAAGAAAGCTCACCATCTTGAGGGAGGGAGCTCTTAATACAATGACCCCCTTAGCCATTCTACTTTGCCTTGATGTATCTGGACTGATATCAATATGCTATATATTCTAAACTATAACTCACCTTTAAAAATAAAAAAAGGGGGAGATGTGGGAGACAGGCTTGAACCCAGGGTGATATTGCAATTGTCAGGGTCACGTGGTTTCCAGGAATCCAGCCTCTGTAATCTGAAACCCAGTATGCTAATGAGGCATCCTACCCTCTGTTCTGTGATAGGACGTTAAGTCTGTTATGCTAATAAGGTATCCTACTTGCTGTACTATGATAGGACTCTAAATCTGTTATGTTAATAAGGTATCCTACTTGCTGTGCTGTGATTGGACCACTACCCCTATATAAGCTTGTGCCTTCCTGCAATAAACCAGACCTGTGTCACTGAACCTGGTCTCCTTTGTCTGAATGTGGCTCCACTGACACAGTCTCCTCACCAGCCCTGGGGTCCAGGACTGGGCAGAAGCGGTGACAACAGGAGGCAGCACGGGGCAAGCAGAAGAGCTGCCTCAGCACCAGGCCAGCAGAAGAGCGGCCTCAGCCCAGGGCAGGCAGAAGATCGGCCTCAGCCCAGGGCCAGAGGAGGAGCAGCCTTGATGTATGAAGGAGCGGCACCTACGAGAATGGAGGAGCGGCTGCTGCTGGTGGTGAATGCAGTGTAGGATGATATTTACTCGTCTCTCTCTTTTTTAGTTTCCCTAGTAAACATTAAGGCATTTTAGTTGTATGATAAACACTCATGTCATTTTTTTCCCATACTCCACTAGAGTTTGAAAACCATGAGTCAGTGTGAGTGTAACAGTGTTAATCCAAGTGGGGAACCAATAGGAAAAGGATGGAGGAGAAACAGAGTCAGGGTGGATGGTGAGCTGGCCTCACTCTCCTCTCAGATCATAAGACACATAACTATAGTTTAGATGAGGATCAATCATCCTTGTGTCAGAGAAACATCAGCTCTGATTTCCCTTGAACTATGTATATTGCTAGTCACAAAGCTCGCCAAATGTAATGTCTTCCATGTATCTGGGATGTTGCTCTTTGCTAATTATATATTAGCTTTTCAATAACAGGGTATTTAAAAATGTCTGGACCATGTGGCCCCACAATGAAGTATTTAGTCAGTACATAGTATCATCTTGGATTTTTTTGATCCTATAAATTAGTATGCAAAGAGAATTCACTCAACACTTTTTCCCAAATGTAAGAGGTAGATATCAGATGATCTGTGAAGGCCTGAGCTCTGATCTGAAACTAACTCAGAGCTGGAACAGGAGGCCTTAGTACCCTGGGAACTTGGATGTTCTTCTGCAGTTGTTCCTATCATGAGACTGTTCCTTGAACCCTATTAAACATACATAAGTAAGCTTGTATAACAAAGCTGCATAGCTAATAAAGTTATAAGTAAAGAACAGAATGTTTAATAAGCAAGAAGGACAGATACGATTCCATAAAGGGCTGAGCCCTGGGAACACAAAGATACTGCAAATATCATGAAGGTACTGTAAACATCATGATGAGATAATTTGGCTTGAGAAGAATATTTTCTCTTCCTCTTGTTGTACTATAAATAACGTTGCTTCTTAGAATAAAGTATGCATTGGTTCACACTCCATTGCATCCCCTGTGTCCCGATTTCTCCTGCACCTATACCTCAGGATCCCCAAGCCCATCAGGCTTGAATTGTGGTCACTGAACCAGGACAGCTGGTGCCTGAACAGGGACCCCGACATTGCACCCAGTGGAGGTGTGGAGGATAGAGCTTCAGTTCAAGTAAGTAAAAAGTCACCCAGAGGAGGTGGCGGAGTCTTGGCCAAGTAAGTAAGTAAGTAAGCAAATAAGTAAAAAGCCATCCAGAGGAGGTGGCAGATATTTTGACTGGCTGGCACTGGTTGGTTTACATAAGTGAAAATTATTTTTAAATAAGTAAAAATTATTTGCAGGGTAATGGGACAAAGTAAGTCTACTCCTTTTGTTTCTTTAATTCATCATATTCTTCATAGTAATGTGTACAAGGTTTCCAGAAAACAGATAGATAATTGTGTACAAATAGTTGTAGAGTTTAATTCATGGTGTCCTGATATAGGAATTTTAGATTTGGAAGTCTAGGACAGAGTCAGAACAAATGTAGAAAAGGCATTTCAGACAGGAGAAACAATACCACTTGATTTTTGGTCTGTGTGGGCACTCATCAAAACAGCTATTATATTAATTAATCAAGGTCCAAATAGTTTGTCACCAATTCAGGGTTTTTTGTACTTCTAATGAAGCAGTTAATCTCTATGATGTTCCTGAGGAGTTAAAAAATAAAGTTGCTAAAGAAATTCAAGAGGTTATTTCTTCGGAGCCTTCTTTAGATACTTCTGTAAGGAAGGAGCCTTTAGTTCCTCCTTGGCTGGCTCCAAGTTTTCCAAGTTCGGATGAAACAGAAGACTCATTAGATTCTGATGAGGACTCAGTTATGGCTCGATGCATTAGAAAGGAATTACAGAGACTGGTTGTGAGTAAGCATAAAGTAAAAAGGAAACCTAAACGAAGGTGAAGAGTAACAGCGGCTCTTGCAAAATTGTTGGCACAAACTTCTGAATCTGAATCTGACTCTGAAATTATTATGTCTAAAGCTGCATTTCCAGTTATTCGATATCCACCTGTCAATGGAATTGTGGTGCAACCATCTACTTGTGAAGGTATAGATATAGATCACATTACTAAGGTTTAAAAAGCAGTAACACTATATGGTCCACAGTCACCTTATGTGAAAGAAATTCTTTTAGGCTTGGTTAATCATTATGGGAATCTTGCTCCCGAGAATTGGAAAGTTCTGGGTAGACCATTGTTGAAACCATCAGAGTATATTCAATGGACTATATGGTATAATGAACTTGCTTCCTCAAAAGCTAGAGAGAATGCTGCTTCTCCTGATGCACATATTCGAGCTATTACTTATCCTACGCTAACAGGAACAGGAGCCTATGATTTGCCTGCACAACAGGCTAATGCACCTGAGAATATACACGCTCAACTTCAGGAGATCTTTCTTGAAGCTTGGGATCATATACAGCCTGAGGGAGAAAAGCATGGTCCTTGGTTTAAAATTATTCAGGCATCTCAGGAGCTGTATGAAGAATTTTTGGCTCGCCTTCAAAAGGCTGTGGAACGTTCTGTTCCTGGGGTTGCTGCTCAAGAAATAATTGTAAAAGTTATGACTTATGAAAATGCAAATGAGGATTGTCAAATAGCTATTTTACCCATAAAAGAGACAGGTGATATTATGGGATATGCTCGAGCCTGTCGTAATGTTCAATCTGAAACTAGAAAGATGCAGCTTTTTGCTCAAACTTTGGCAGCTTCTATAAATCCTCAAAAGGGGACAATGAAATAGCAACTAAAATGTGTGGGTTGTGGTACTGAAGGACATGTTAAAGAGCAGTGACCTAAGGTACTGTCCCGACCACCAGGTAAATGTACTCCTTTTGTTTCTTTAATTCATCATATTCTTCATAGTAATGGTGCACAAGTTTCCAGAAAACAGATAGATAATTGTGTGCAAATAGTTGTAGAGTTTAATTCATGGTTTCCTGATACAGGAACTTTAGATTTAGAAGTCTGGGACAGAGTCAGAACAAATGTGGAAAAGGCATTTCAGACAGGAGAAACAATACCACTTCATTTTTGGTCTGTGTGGGCACTCATCAGAACAGCTATTATACTAATTAATCGAGGTCCAAATAGTTTGTCACCAACTCAGGTTTTTTGTACTTCTAATGAAACAGTTAATCTCTATGATGTTCCTGAGGAGTTAAAAACTAAAGTTGTTAAGGAGATTCAAGAGGCTACTTCTTTAGAAGCTTCTGTGGATACTTCTGCAAGGAAGGAGCTTTTAGTTCCTCCTTATCCAGACCCATGCCTCTTGTGTCCAGATGACATGGAGGACTCATTAGACTCTGAAGAGGACTCAGTTATGGCTCGATATATGAGAAAGAAATTAAAGAGACTGCTTGTTGCTAAACCCAAAGTAAAAGTGAAACCTAAATGAAGGTCGAGAATAACAGCGGCTCTTGCAAAATTATTGGTGCAAACTTCTGAATCTGATTCTGACTCTGAAATTATTATACCAAAAGCTGCATTTCCAATTATCCAATATCCCCCTGATAATGGACCTGCACGGCCACCTACTTATGAAGGTATAGATCTAGATCATATCACTAAGGTTCACAAGGCAGTAACACTGTATGGTCCACAGTGACCTTATGTGAAAGAAATTCTTCTAGGTTTGGCTAATCGTTAGGGGAATCTTGCTCCAGAGGATTGGAAAATTCTGGGTAGATCATTGTTGAAACCATAAGAGTACATTCAGTGGACTAGGTGGTATTTTGACCTTGCTGCCTCACAAGCTAGTGATAATGCTGCTTCTACTGATGCACAAATTAGAGCTATTACTTATCCTATGCTAAAGGAACAGGAGCTTATGATTTGCCTGCCCAACAGGTTAATGCACCTGAAGTTATGCATGCTCAACTTCAGGAGATCTGCCTTGAAGCTTGGGATTGCATACAACTTGAGGGAGAAAAGCATGGTGCATGGCTTAAAATTATTCAGGGATCTCAGGAGCCATATGTAGAATTTTTGGCTCACCTTCAAAAGGTTGTGGAACACTCTGTGCCTGGGGTTGCTGTGCAAGAAGCAATAGTAAAGGTCATGGCTTATGAAAATGCAAATGAGGATTGCCAAAGAGCTATTTTACCTATAAAAGAGACAGGCAATATTATGGGATATGCTCGAGCTTGTTGTAATGTTCAACCTGAAACTAGAAAGATGCAACTTTTTGCTCAAACTTTGGCAGCTTCTATAAATCCACAAAAGGGGACAGTTAAATAGAAAGTAAAATGTTTCAGTTGTGGTACTGAGGGACATATGAAATAGCAGTGCCCTAAGGCACTGTCCTGGTCACCTGGTAAGTGTCCCTGCTGTCCCCGTGGTGTGCATTGGGCTAGAGACTGTAGACCTAGGACAGATATTGATGGTAATTTCTTAAGAAATAATAAGCCTCTGCCAACGTCTCAGCCACAACATTCGGAAAACGAAGTTCGGGACCTTCCCCGAGGCCCCTCACAAATGATCAGGGGCACCCAACCATCTTTTCCCTCAACCCCGCAACTGCAGGCAGTGCAGCCATGGGCCTTCCCTCAGCCATAACTATAACATTGACACCCTCTGATATTCCTTATAAAATACCTACGGGTATTTATGGCCCATTGCCTACAGGAACTTGGGGGTTGTTGATTGGATGATGAAGCTTAACAGCTAAGGGGGTTATATTAAGCCCAGGAGTAATAGATTCTGATTTTAAAGGTGAAATCCAAATTTTGATTACTACCAATAGCTCATATCCTATTACGATAGGGGATAAGATTGCTCAGTTGATTCTTCTTCCTTTTATATCTATTGGATCATCTTCCAAAAAATGGATTGGAGGGTTTGGAAGCACTAATCCTATTTCAGTCACTTGGGCTATAATGCTGCAAGCACAACAGCCTCATATTAATTTCAAAATTCAAGATAGATCTTTCAAAGCTCTGGTTGATACTGGATCAGATATTACTATTAATAAGAAAGATGGCTGGTCATATAATTGGACTACTCAAATTATGAAATGTGATAGCAAAGGAGTTGGAGCTCTACCAGTATCTGTAGTTAATGTTAGTGTAGAATATAAAACAATTTCTAGTATAGATGGACAAATGGTTGTTAAACCTTATATACTAGAGCTTCCAGTAAACATTATAGGTAGGGTTGTATTAGAACAATGGGGAGCTTATTTGGTAGTTCCATAATAATGTTAAATATGTAAATAATGTTAAATATATGTCTCTGTAAATAATGTTAAATATATAATAACAGTTTAAATACAGGATATTTTGGCTGGTAACAGTTTAAATACTGGGCACACAACAGTTTAAATACTGGGGAACAGTTTAAATACTGGATATGGCAGTACTGGATAACAATTTAAATACTGGAAATTTTGTATTTTGTATAATAGAGACAATGAAAATCTTCTGAATTAGTCAACAGCTTAATGATTTATTTGGATAGATTAAAACTAGAGTATTATGATGTTGTCTCTTTGCATTTTTCTTTTAGGTGCCATTGTTTTCTCTGTTTCTTATAAGGAGCATTTTGTTGTATGAACTTGGATTAAGTACCTATCCCCCGGGTCATGGGTGCTTGGTCTGGGTTCATGTAATACAGTGTCTTTTCCAATCCAGATTGACAACATTTTTCAAATGGATTCACCATAAGAGTAAAACTTTTAGGTTAAAGAAAAACAAATGCCTTTTTGTATTATTTATATTGGAAATTTGTCATGTGCTGTTTGAGCTCACTGAGACGCTGACTCTGGGGGTGGGATTGGCCCTCCCACTTCAGAATCAAGCCTGTTATATCAAGATATTCATTCTCCAAAACTCCAGGCTCAGGCTGGCCTCCTGATCCTATGACAAGAAAAGGAGACACAGAACAGCCTAAGAGTAAAACACTGTATTGTTACAACAGCTAAGGTGTAAACTATTGATATAGAGGGAATTATTGTCTGTAGTAAAAATGGTCAATGGGATCCTCTATGTGGTCATTAATACAGACTTCAGTAATATGTATGGTTATATAAGAGATACATTTAACTGGGTACCTTCTAGCTACAATGTCATGGATATATTAAAATGTCCATTAAAAAATTAAAAGGAAGAAATTATACACCAGATTATGAGGAATTTAGAATTTTAGGACATAAGAATCATAAATTATTATTAGTTATTAATCAGAGATTTTGTTTATTATTAATGGTTATGTTTGTTATTATATAATATTTTGTTGATTATTAATTTAGGACTTCTATGAGGATTTATTTGGTTATTAATATGTGAGATTTTGTTTATTATTAATTTTTAAATCTGACCCAAGGAGAAGTCTTATCTCGTGCAGATAAGTATTTTTTATAGGAATTATCACTCCAGCCTAAACCAGTGAATGTCTGGATTAAGCCAGGAGAATCCCAAGATTGGGTACCAGGAAAGTTCCTGATACCAGGCAAAGGGTTTGATTTTGTTTCTATAGGAAATTGAGTCTCTTTCTGGCATCCTGGCTGATGAATCCAATTGTGGGTATCGACCAGTGAAGACAGCAAACTCAGAATTTAAAAGTTTTTCCTATAATCAGACATTTGAAAGGAAAAGTTTATAGGTCTCAGAATCATACTTGGATTGATTGGAGTCCTTTAGGAAGTTGGTTAGAAAAATGTAAAAATTATAGGGAGTGTATCTCAAAGTGTCATCTAAAAAATACTGTTCCTATGAAATATAAGTTTAATACTGCAAATCATATAGCTTGGGCAGATGGTGGACTAGCCAATCCTCGACCTCAGATAAAATCAGAACAAAGATTATATTCTCCTCAATCACATGTACAGAAATTGCTAGCCACTCTTAAGCCTGTGGAAATTTTTGATGGAACTTCTGCTATTACTTATGATAAGGTATTTTATGATTTTACTGGTTAAAAACTATAATATTACAGCTTGTGTACACTTTCCACTAGTGATATTGATAGGACACATAGTTATACAAGAGATAAATTTAATTTGTCAAAATTGTCATCTATATACTTGTCTTAATAATTCTATATTGTTTAATCAAACTTTTGAATCAGTCATGATTTTAACTCAACTAAATTCCTTATGGATTCTAGTGAAAATGTATCATCCCTGGGAAAGTCGTCCTATTCAAGGACTAATTGTGTGATTTTTTTTTTATAAAAGACTGTTACGATGAAGCAAACATATGATTGGCTTGATTATCGCCACTATTTTGGGACTCATCACTTTAGCTGCTACTGCTACTACTGCTGGTGTGACACTTCAGAAATCTGTACAAATGCAAGGCTTTATTGAACACTGGCATGGTGATTCTCATAAACTTTGGACACATCAGGCTCAGATTAACTCACAACTACAGGAAGAAATTGTGGCTTTACAATGGGGGGCTACATTGGTTGGGAAATAAGCTATTAGAATTGCAAAAAACTATGCAATATGTATGTGATTGGAATTCTTCTCAAATTTGTATTACGCCATATAAATATAATGATTCCAAATATGAATGGAAAAATATAGAATTGTGTATTCAAGGTAAAATGGATAATGTAACTTTTAATGAGATACAATTACAGGAAGAGGTATATAAGATATTTTCAGAGGAAAGACCTTCTACAAGTTCTATTGTTCAAGTAGCTACTACCTTAGCAAATACCCTTTCTGGTCTTGATCCTTGAGGATGGTGGCAAAGTTTGTCACATAGTCTTGGATCTTCAGCTGTTACTTTTATAATACTTTTATGTTTATTGTTTATAGGGTGTGATGTGTTCTTGGAATCGAATCTCACCTTACGAATAAGCAATCTGCTGAAACATTAATTACTGCTTTGCATTATCACAATGAGAAAATGAAGGCTGAAAATAACAGAAAATCACTTCCATTGTGAATGGTTTACTGGGATTAGCATGCTTTTCCTTCTATGTTTATGAAATCCTTGCAGCAAATCAGGGTGATTGCACATGATATGAGATTGTGTTCCCTCCCTTAATGAAGGCCTGTAGTCAAAGATGGGCAAGATCTTCTGGGAGAAAGTCAACCTAAGACAGAGCGTAGCTGATGGAAGCTGCGTGCCAATGACGGGTAAGGCTTTGCTCTGGCAGAAGACAACCTAAGACAGGCACGGTCCTTCTGTCCTGGATATAACGTGATCTGGGGTTATAAAAAATAAAGAAAGGGGAATTGTGAAGGCCTGAGCTCTGATCTGAAACTAACTCAGAGCTAGAACAGGAGGCCTCAGTACCCTGGGAACTTGAATGTTCTTCTGCAGTTGTTCCTATCATGAGACTGTTCCTTGAATCCTATTAAACATACATAAGTAAGCTTGTATAACAAAGCTGCATAGCTAATAAAGTTATAAGTGAAGAACAGAATGTTTAATAAGCAAGAAGAACAGATACGATTCCAAAAAGGGCTGAACCCTGGGAACACAAAGGTACTGCAAATATCATGAAGGTACTGTAAACATCATGATGAGATAATTTGGCTTGAGAAGAACATTTTCTCTTCCTCTTGTTGTACTATAAATAACGTTCTTTCTTAGAATAAAGTATGCATTGGTTCACACTCCACTGCATCCCCTGCGTCCTGATTTCTCCTGCACCTATACCTCGGGATCCCCAAGCCCATCAGGCTTAAATTGTGGTCACTGAACCGTGACAATGATCTTTCTAGAATCTAAAGTCAGCCACTAATGATTGTGACACCAGGTGCCTCTAATTTATGAATAATTAATAAACTGTAATTATAATGTTACTGTAAAAATAAGTACTCTGGATGTGTATGAAGTATTGAGCTGATATTTAATACATGAGAAGTGTGTAATATGACACTATATATCTATAGATAGATAATATGTATATATTAACAGGAAACAGCTCAGAAAACAGCTCAGGAAAAATAGTCGCTAATAAAAACCAAGTGAATTTCTAAACCACTTAAATTGTAGGGAATCTTTGTGACAGTTTTACTTGCTTTTACTATTTCTTCATTGACTTACTGGCAACCTATCTAAAATCTTGTTCCTGATTATATTGTTAGTTATTGAAGAGAGTACAACAGACCTTCTTTAAAATTTTTGTGGGGGCTAGAGAGATGCTCTTGAAGAGGACCTGGGTTTGATTCCAAGCACCCATATGGTGGCTAACAACTGTCTGCAACTTCAGTTCCAGGGGAATCTAACGCCTTCTCCTGACCACTGCTGGCATTGCACAATGTGGGTGCACTTACACACACGCATTTTTCATCTGTCTGGGTACTTGAAGAAGGACTGATCCAAGCTGCTTATTTCCCAACTAACTCAGAACTCAGAATAGGAAATAGGTGGGCATTGCTTAAAAATGTCATTGGACCAATGAACAGCACTGCCATCTGGGGCAAAAGATTCCAGATGAAATATACAGTAAGTGGATAAACCAAGGCAGGGAAGAAAGCTGGGGGGCAGTTTCCTAGGAAAATTAGATTATTCTGAATTTCCTGTGTATGCTGGAGGATTCAAAGCTGTATAGATACTTCAGAAGGGATTTGAAAAGACCTTGTGGTTTTCTCTATGGCTTATTCCTTGCCTCAACATAAGCCAAGTAAGCATAAGCACTGAAGACGCACCTTAGCATAAGGCCAATCCACAAAGATGAGCGATGTGATTAGGAGACAACTAACTGGGTTTCAATATGCAAAAATGTGAACTTGGTCCCCTACCTTACACCACATTACTAAAATGAATACAAAATGGACAACCTGAATATGAGAACCAAGATCACGAATCCTTACAGAAAATTAGGAAGTGCAAATATTTGTAACCTTAAATTAGTAATGGATTCTCACATATGGCACCAAAAGTATGAAAAACAATACAAAACCAAACAAAAATTGATAAATTAAGCCTCACCAGAATTTAAAACTTCTATGCATCAAAGTCCATGTTTAATTAAATAAATTTATTTAATGTTTTAAAAAGAAAGGAAAACCCACTTGATAAATACTTCCTTGAAAAAAAAGCACCTGAAAGGATAGACACTACAGGGTGTCTAGGGAAAGGTTTTCCTGCTTTAGCTGTAGGCATACTGAGAGGCCACTGCAGCTGCCAGCTGTGGCCCAAGAGGGCTGGCTACATCTCAAGATGACAGCAAAATCTGGTGTTGCCCATGTAGACATGTAGAATTCAAGAATTATGGGGCCATGAAGGCTTGTGTCAAAGTTCCAAGATTCAAAAAAAAAATAGTTGAAGAGGTCAGGTAACCATGTGGTGGACTGATTCACTGCAAGGAAACTATGAATGCCAGGGCTTGAAGTCTAAGTTGCAATGAAGACTCCAGGATGTTTGAGATGCCTGGATTGAGGAACATCCCCCAGGGAAAGGGGCATGCACCTACTGAAGTAAGAGGGAGAGAACTCACATATGCTCTGGCAGCAGGCCAGAGGGATGGGGCTACCCAACCCATGGGAGCTCATATGACACCATCACAAGCCCCAGAGGCTGGATAAGGAACTGCCAGGTCCTTCCTGCTGTCTTCTGGTGTTCCTTTGATGCTGTCCCCTCATGCCTCCTTTATGCCAGCCTGAGTTTCTGCTTTCTTCTTCCCTTGAGCATCTTCTATTAGGTATTTTGTCACAGCAATATAGAAGCAACTAACAGAGAAAATATCCAAATCAATATTCATATTATGTATCTGGCTCTCCCACAAAGTGCTCCTCATTTCTCTGCACAGAATGATGCCCACATTCTTTTGCACCTGATCTTGTCTACCTAGTAATTCAGCCTTCACTCTGTCTTGCTTTCATCCCGATGAGACCCTGCATCTCTTGAGAGCAGGGACTGTGTTTCAGTAACGTCCTCAAAGTACCTGTCATTTTGTGTTGGCTGTTCACACTCGGTGAAAATTATTGAATGAATGAGCCTATGCTAAAGTAAATAAAAGTATTGAAGGTGCTTTTAGATTTTAAGTGAAAACAGAAGAAGCTCTAAGTGTTCATTGACTAAATCACTTTTAGAGTAAACTGAAGTTGTACATGTGCTACCTATGTAAATCGTGTGTGTGCATGTGTGTGTGCGTGTGTGTGTATGTGTCTGTGTGTGGTATATAATTTCTGCATGGCTGCCTGTTTCAGAAGTGAGAGCAGCAACATGAAATCCAGAGCCTCGTGAATTATGGCTCACCAGTTCAATGACAGCATGCCAGTATACCCAGCTGACCAATCAAACACAGCTTTCAAGTGGACTATTTAAAGAAGTTCTGCCTAAGTGTGTAATTCTCTTTCTTTCTAGCTGGCTCAGAATGATGATGATAGAGCAATTACAGTGAAAGCAACACAGTAGAAGAGGTTCTGATCTCGATAATTTTATAGTCCAACACTTGCGTGCCTGCCTGTTCTGGCCTATGACGTGAAAGAGAAATAAATTTCCATCTCATTGTTTCACTGAACTTTAGATTGTATTTATTAACTATTATACTGACCAATGTATGTCTGAATACCTTGTTATCATTAATAAATTATACTTGCATTAACAAAAACAAGTAAAAAGGAAAGGGTTGACAAACAGCTCAGCAGACTAAGGCACTTACCACCAAGCCTGTTGACCTGAGTTTGATTCCCCAGTTCCATGTGGTGGAAGGGGAGAATCAATTCCTTCAAGTTACCCTCTGACCTCCACAGGTACACTGTAGCGTATACACACCTCTCCCAAATATATAGATGTTATAAAAATTTAAAAATAACCTTACAGAATTGGCAGTCATTTGTAAATCATAAATCTGGAATAACATACAGAATACACACAGTTACTACAACTTCACAGCCAAGAGAAAAACATCTCAGTTTTTTAAATTAAAAAAACTTTCCATGGACATTTCTGCAAAATAAATAAATGTCAAGTTGTTTATAAGTATATGGAAAGATACTCAACAATATTCATTGTAAATCATAGTGAGACATATTTTATACCATGTCATTAGTGATTATTAAACAACTGAAACAGGTACCAAAATGTATAGAAATTGGAAACCATGTAAATTAATAGCAGGAATTCAAATTGGTATGATTTTAGCACTCTTTAATTTTCACTTGAAAATTTTGCTTAGTTTACTTTCAGATGCCCTGTAAAAACATCCCAGATTTTTTTAATGTGAAAATGGATCTCTTACAATTGGAATCCAGAGAGAGAAGAGGCTTGTTCAATCCTGGATGCACGTTAGAGAAGGAATCAAAATTAGTCTCCTTTGGTATTGCTATTCTCTGCCAATTGCCTAGGGATCAGTATTTTAACTGCAAAGGTTATGGTCATTTTAGACCTCTGTGTAGTGTCTTATATACAGAATTGGCATTCCTTAGAATTATCTTGAACTGGTGCTATAAGAAATCATATATATATATATGGTGTTTTTGAGACAGGGTCTCCTTGTAGTCCCAGCTGTCCTGGAACTGACTATGTAGACCAGGCTGGTCTTGAACTCACAAAGATGTACCTGCCTCTGCCTCCCAAGTGCTGAAATTAAAATAAATCATATTTTAACCATATTTTACTCTTAGAGGTTGTATAGTAACACTATGCCTGAAGGACTGGAGGAAATGTCCAGGCAGTGTAAGTCAGGCAGCTCCTTGAAACTCCAGATGTTAAGTTATGACCAGAGAGAAAAAGAAGTTTCCATCAACATTGTGTCAGTGAATTGACTCCATTGGTCCACAATAAATAAAACCATCTCAAATGATCAGAAAAATCTTTATAGTCAAAGAGAATGAAATGAGGAAGTACATAAGATGTCCCAAACTCTTAATTATGTCTTATAATATTTTCCATCAATTCTACAATTAGAACCTCATCGAACTTTAAAATAATTAGTCCGTTGACCTTAAAATTTTCCATAACACTCACTTAAGACACATTATTCTGGTCAAAATAATTAATAAAGATAAAATACAATTGTTGTTATTCTTTTAGTAAAGGAAGCTGCCAAAAGTCAACATGGAAGACACTTTTTGTGTCCTAAAAATAGACCTTCATTTATACCTGGGATCTGTAAGCATAAGGCAACAGAAATATATGTTGAGAGGTGAGGGACTGTGATGGAGCCATTTGAACTCTTTTTTTCTATTTCCTGGAAAAATTCTGGGTGAGTATATGTAAGAAGTACGTATTCTGGGGCTGGAGAGATAGCTCAGCCGTTAAGAGCACTGATCGCTCTTACAGAGGACCCGGGTTCGATTCCCAACACCCATATGGTGGCTATGAACCGCCCTTAACTCCAGTTCCAGGGGAATCCGAAGCCCTCTTCTGACCACTGTGGTGTTGCATGACACGGGTGCACTCATATAGATGCGGGCAATACACTCATACATGTAAAATAAAAATAATAAAGTATTAAAAAAAGATGAATTCTAGGAAGGGGCACAGATGACCAGTACCTTTCACCCCAAAATGGGAAGTTAAGAAAGGCTGTCAGAGTGAACAGGAATGATCATAAGCATGGTTTTCTTGTGGAAAATGATTCCAAAGAGGAATCAACTCACCGCCATTAAAATGAACATCAGGCCTTGTGATCCAGAGTTTGATAAAAACCATGCCTTGACTCAAGCACAGAACCTACTTTTCAACCTTATGCTAATCTGTTTACACAACAAGGAGCGGATGATTAAATACATTTGTAAGATAAATGAACCAGAATCTTGGATCTAAGAAGTACTCTGATATAGACTGTGTATCATCTGAACAGGACAAGAATGATTATATCATGTAGAGGCCAATGTTTAAAATTACCTTCTGTGACAAGAAATGATTCAAAATTGCCTGTGGACTGCTGGGATGCTCTCCTTGTTCTAGCACCTCCACTTTGCTCGGCCATTGAAAATATAACTTAAGACCTTCAAATAAGTGCAAACGAGCAACTAGGTGCCTGGAGATTTTTTTTCTTACGGAGTTGGAAAACATGAGTTTTGTAATTTAAATGTGGGGGAAACACTGATGAAGAAGTGATTGGGTGTGAGAGGAGTGCAGTGTCATCACAACTAGATTGACTGATCACTTTATCATTATCACCATCAAGTGGTCTTCCGGGAAAGCATTCTCCTGAGATTTTTATAGGAGTCAATTGAAAATTAGATCTCTAAACTCTATCACTAAGTAGCCAACCTCCCTAAAGAAAAGCTAGTGACACATATCTAAAGACATCACAAATATTAAAAAGGAAAATGGAAGAATGTTAAGAAAATGAGATATATTAACATTTACATAATCAATACACATTATCATTCAATATATGAAAATGCATTACCAGGAGAGTGAGCAAAGGACTTAATCTTGACATACTCTATTGGTGACCTTTCTGTCACTAAAACAAATCCATGGGATAAACCATATATAAAGAAAAAAGGTTTAAAAAAACAGGAAAAGAAAAAAAATTCATTTTATCTCATGGTTTGGGAACGGCCTGTCCAGGATCAGTTGGCCTATTGCTTTGAGGCCTGTGGGGCAGCACGTTAAGTCGGGAAGTACATGGTGTGGGAAAACTGCTCTGTTCACCTCATGGCCAGGAAGCAAAGGGGAAGAAAAGGAAGAGGCTGTGGTCCTACAATCCCATTTGCCTCCCTTCACTTATCAATGATGTAAGGATCTCCCACATAGCTTCTCTGCTCCGGATTAAAACTTTGACACAATGGCCATTGCAGGATGCTGATCCTGTGATATCATTTTCCAGGTATCTGTTTAAATAAGATTTGTTGGGTAGACTGTCAAAAGAGTGACAGGTATTCGTATTCCCTGAGGGGTAAAATAAACATTGGTCTAACCTGTAAAAAGAGAGTAAGAATGAATATACAGTACAGGGTTATTTTAGAATTCACAGGCATTAATCCTGGGATTCTGACACAAGCAAATGTTTGGCCAAAATAACCATTTGTGTGGGAAAATTACACAAATTTACTTGTTAAACGTGGATTCATAATAACAAAAAATTAATAAATAAGCACAAAGGAAATGCTCTAAATTCCAGTAACAGAAATTGCTTAAACTGAATATTATAAAGGTATAACTTAGATAATTAGCAATCACAAATACAAGTTCTGTTCAAAGTTAAATGAATATTGTTATTATGTGAATGAAGAAAAATCAACCAATAAATATGTGCAGTAACTAATATCCAATAAATATATGTAATAATTAATATCTCTTTATTTTGCATGCCCATTTTTTTTCTATAAACTCAGTGACAAAAATAAGAAAATATACACTCATCTGTAGGTCTTATCTATAGATCTGGAGAATAGAAAGATGGATGGTATTATTTTCCCAAATATTTTATACTTTTATTTTCTACCATGCATATAGAGCTTCTTCACCAGGAAAATGAAAGTAAACAATATTTTATGAAAACAGTAGCTTGCAACTGTAAATTTATATCAGTGTTTGCACTCATACCCACAAAAGCTGCCAGTTATTTTCCTTTTGATTATTTAACAAGTCCTAGGTCTGACAGTCAAAGCCATTGCTTTAGTTTCAAAACAGTATCCAGACTGTGAAGCAAACTGAACAGAAACTGACTGCTCGTCTTTGCCAAAAAGTAAAACTCTTGCAAGTGGCGAGTTGCTGTGTTGAGTTTCCTTAGCAGTTATCCTTTTCAAATAACTCACCAAATAAGTCCAGAACTCTGCAACTGCACGTTATGATAAATTAAACATCACTGCTAGTCTCTGTAAAGGATCCATATTGTAGCATGCTCCTTCTCAGAGCTGGTCCTGGGCTCCTGTTCTGCAAGTATATACCAAGCCTTGAGCATGTCCTGAAACAGTGGGAGGGCACATTCTGGGTTTTAGCAGATTCATTGATTTCTCAGCAAGAGAGACGGAACCTTCAGCAATAGCCACAGAAAATCCACGCTGTGAAGAGTGTGTCCACAGCCTTTTAGAGCACACCCAGTCTTTCATTCTGTACATTTTTTTTTAATTTACTGCTACTTAATAAAAACTTTAGATCATCTACAGACAACATACTTGTCACCATTGAATTTGTGTTATATTTAATATGTATATGATTATTAAACATATGTGATTAGTAAGATGCTTTGGGAGAAAATCACATACATGCAATGTGTGAATACACACACATATTAAGAAGGTGTTATTTAAAGCTAGAAAATTGCTTAGGAGGTTTTTAATCAGTGATGAATATTCGAAAAACATCCTTTACCATCTCATTACTAGTGTATAACCAGCAGCGTAACTCATTATGATATCCTCAGTAATGACCAGCTCAGGCCTGGCCATGTGGGGGTTTCTGTGGTCATCCCACATAAGGAGTGTAACTATCTCTTAATCTAGTTATCCATCTATCCACAAAAGTGTGCACTTTAACACATCTTGAACTATTTTGGTGGCAAGATTTTAAAAGTTTATTTTCTCCTCAGACATTAGTCCTATAAATAATGGTACAATCTGCTATGGTGTAATCTATAATATTGGCAGAATTTTTCATGTTTATGCATTATCACTAAAAATACATTCCACATTTTCATATTGGAAAAAAACCTCTTTGAATCTCTTGGATACAATTCACAAATATAAACAGAAAGGAAAAGAAATATTCAGAGACTTCTAATATAGAAAATAGACTCACTAATACTTTAAAATTCTAAAGATTAGATTAGATTTATAGTATTAAACAGTGGCTATTACTTAGTTCTAACAATGTGAACATTTTATATAACTGTGACAGTTATATTCTGTCAGACAAATTATCAATTTTGCTTTAAGACATTCTTGTTAAACTTTTTTGTAATTTTTAATTGAATTTTTGTGTATTTCATACAGAACATCTTAATCGTCTTTATACCTCTTCCCCATTGGCACCCTCCCATATCCCCTACCCCCACTGGATTTCACATATTCTGTCATTTGTGTTAAGACCTATCAAGGTCAAGTTAATGTCCCCAGACATCACTCAGTGCAACTTCATAGGTCTAGTCAGGCTATCTAGAGTCTTTCCCTTTAAGAAAAACAGCTCTTTCTTACCCAGCATTAAACAGTTACCAATAGTTCTTTGGCTAAAGTTGGGGTCTGTTGCTCATTTCCACAGTTCTATCTTGGGTTTTTGTCTACTTGAGTTTGCACGGGTCATGTGCATGCTGACACCATTGCTGTAGGGTTATATGATCAAGGTGCCAGGAGCCTGTAAGACTTTTTCCATGTGGTCATGCACCACCTCTAAGCATTTTAATTGATTTAACATTTGTACTGATTGAAATCTTCATTTACAACAGTATCTAGACCCACCCTCATTTAAGGCTAGTTATCAAAGAATCTTTTAGTTTTTATTAATAGGAACTTCAGGCTGAAGTTAATTTCAATATTTTCTGGACATTGATTTCATATATTACAGAGAAAAAGCTGAAACACTACGTTTTAAAACTAAAATGCAAATCAGAATAGCAAGTAAAGATCCAGGAGTTCATCTCTTTAGTTGTGCTGTCTAAAACTTTTGATTAATAATAAAGATTACACAAACCTATTGTGAATGAATATTTTATTTATTTGCATTTTTTAAACATTTGTTTCAAAATAAGAACTGGCATCTTCCTACCCTCAACACAATAAGGATGAATCTAAGAGTCAGTCCTGGGGGCAGGGGTGGAGAAATGGTTCAGTGGTTAAGAACATTGGCTGCTTTTCCAAAGGACCATGGTTTGGTTGCCAGTGCCTATATGGAAGCTAACAACCATCAGTTATTCCAGCTCCAGAAGAGCCAATGCCCTCTTCTGACCTCTTTGGTGCTACATGACATGGGTGTACACACACACACACACACATATATATGCAGAGAAAACATTCATATACATAAAATAAAAATAAATTAAAAAGTAAAAATTTAAAAATCTCTTATTCTCTAATGAAAAATGTATCATTTATTCCCAATTATACTCTGTTGCAGCTTTGAAAAATTATGAAGTAGGACTTTAGTGAGAAATCCGGAAAATTTTAACGCTTCTCTAAGCCAGTTGTTTGCAGACTGTGCTCCTTGAAATTAAAGTTTATAAATATGCTTCAAAGGTTGTTGTGAAAGCTGAGAGAGTAGAAGAAGAAAGCCTCCCCTACAGACTTCCTCCATTTCAGTAAAGAACATCTCAGGGTCTCCCTTTGACTATGATGGTATGACCTGTTTGGAAAGGAGATAGCCACAGAACTCTGGATGAAGATTTAGAGTTTTAAGGACACCCCAGGAACTTCTAGTTCAATATGATTTCATAGAAGGTGGACGCAAGACAAAGAAGACATAAATTACCTGCTCAAAACCAATAGACCACAACAAATGACTCATCCATTAAAATTTAATTGGCTACAATATATATTAGTTACTTTTCTCATCACTGCAACAAAATACCTGACAAGAGGCAGAAGGAAGGGTTTATTTTAGATTATAGTTCAAGAGGATCCAGCCCATCATGTGGGGGAAAACATGGCAACAGGTGAGTAAGACCTGGAGGTATGAGTGTGAGCCTGACTGGCCATACTGCATCTCATACAAGAGAGAGCGAATGGGAAGCTGAACCAGGCTATAAAACCTCAAGGTTTAGTGAGGTCTCATCAGTTGCTGAACTTAATGCCTGTAGTCTCAGTGTCCTGTTCAGAAACTTCTTTCCTGTAACAGTAAGTTCAAATGTACTACCCACTTTCTCCTCTATCAGGTAGATTCAGAGTATCAGGTCTTATATTGAGGTCCTTCATCTATTTAGAGTTCAGTTTTGTTTGAGGTTAGAGATGGGGATCTAGTTTTATTCTTCCAGTTTGAGCAGCACCGTTTGTTGGAGATGTCTTTTCTCCCTTTGATCTCTTTGTCGAAAGTCAGGTGGCTGTACTAATGTGGGCTTATATATGGGTCCTCAATTCTATTCCATTGATCAATCTCTGTTTTTATGCCACTGTCATGCAGTTTTAATTACCATAGCTTTGTAGTATAACTTGAAATCTGGAATGGTGATGCCTCCAGCAGAAGTTTTTGACTTTGAATGCTGGAGAGGTACCAGATGGTGTAGGGTGCCCTGGGAGACACTTTTCCAGTGTCCTGAGAAGAAGGGGACTGACACAGAAGTGTTGAGCACAGGATCGCCACCTGGTCTGCAGCTGTACTTTGTAGTATGAGAATGAGATGCTGATAGAATAAACTTCAAGGACTTCTGGACATGTGGTTGAAATAGAATATTCTTTAATGAGGTGAGCAACAGTATGGGTAGAAGGTGGAAGTAGGGGCTCAAGGTTACAAATAAGGGGAAGAGCCTACATGTCATTACAAAACAGCAGGAAACAAATCTACTTATTATAAAGACTCAGAGAGGCGGATTTAGTGGCAGAGGCTGGGGAAGCTTTGGAGACCTAGGAGACTTCCAAGGAAGCAGGGGAGGAGGAGGAGAAGAGGAGGAGGAGGAGGAGGAGAAAAGGAGGAGGAGGAGGCTTCAGGAAGCTTCCAAGGAGGCAGGGGAAGAGGAGGAGGAGGCAGAGGAGGAGGAGGAGGCTTCAAACCACAAAGAAAGAAGATGAAGTTTGAATAGTTTCTTCTGTTCCTATCTTTCCTTCTTCCATTAGAAAGAAAGGACTCAAGGATTTTTACTCTGTTACCTGTTCAATGACAGAGCCTTCTGAGGACATTCCAAGACAGTATGCAGTCCTGTGGCCTACTTGGAATCCATATAGACAACAGTTCAAGAGAGATACCATATTGATTTTGACTGGATATTCTTACAAACTTTTTAAAGAGATGACTGATAGACCTAACCTTATCTGTAAGTTTGAATTTATATTGTTTCATCCTATGTCCAAACCACTTTTTTTTGCTACAAGTAGTTTTTTATTGTTTGTTTGTTTTTTGTTGTTGTTGTTGGGGATTGTAAAAGAATGTTTTAACATGATTTTTGCTTCAGTGGCAAATTAAAGGTCCTATGCTCTGGTGCCAGACTTGTACTTCTTAAATGTTTCTCTTGCTGAAGATACTGAAATGCTTGGCAAACCAACTCTGCTACTCCAACTGACTTCATCCAGTGGAAATTCTCAATGCAGTGTTTAATGCTTTCAAGAATCCTTGCTATAAATGTGGAAACAGTGGTTGGCCAGCAACCTCCGTTTAGCATTGGTCGTTTACTCCTTGCTTCCCACTTACTGCGTGCGAACCTGCAAAGAGCAGAAAAAGGCACTGGATCCCTTGGAACTGGAGTTATGGCTGGCTGGCTGCTGTGTAGGTGTTGAGAACTGAACCCAGGTCCTCCGAAAGAGCAGCAAAGCCTCTTAACCACCAAATCATCTCTCCAGCCCCTGCTTCTCAATTTGTATAATAAAAGACAAAAACTATGTGGAAAAAATGGCTCATTAAAGGAGGAGTAATGGCAACTGAAGGATGGGATCTAAGCACAGTAGGTTATGCAGTGGAAAAACAGACAATTGGAGAGAGTCAGGTCAACTATATTCAGTGATACTATGAAAAGAAGAGGAAGAGAGGTATCAAAGATGAGACTCAGGGAAACAGGGCCATAAGGTATACCCATTAACTAACGGAGGGGGAAAGAACAGGTGGGAGGGGGGTTGTGGCAGGGGAGAGGATGGCTGAGTTGCCATGAGACCCCAGGCCCTGTGCCAACAGCTGAAAGTCAACAGGGCGTAGAGACCCAGGCTCGTCATGGCTAGGGCAACAGGTACAGAGGTTGAACACATTGTCCTAGAGAAGGATCTGGAGCTCATGAGAACAGAAGGAGCTGAGGGGGAGAAGAAGAAGAAGAGAAGGAGGAGGAGGGAGCACTGAGGAGCAATATAGGTGGTTAGAAGACTAAGAAATGGGTAGAGACAACGTTCAAGAAGTTTGTCTCTAAGACCTACAACTGGTCAACATGCAGAGAGCTGGAGACTGCATAGTGCTCAGTTCTAAATGGGACACCTAACCTATGTCCCACCTTCTCCTCCCAAGGCTCTGGGATCATTGTGGGAAAGGGGGTGAGGTGATTGTAAGAGCCAGAGGTAGTGGACGATCACAAGGAAACAGTGTTTTCTGGACAGCTGGGCAGATGCACATTTGAGCTCAAAGCAATTGTGACAGCATGCAGAGAACCTATGCCAGCTCAAGTCAGACAAAATCCCAGCGTAGAGGGGAAGAGGTACGCAAGAAACCCCAAGCCTAGCTGAAGAACTATTGGCAATTGATACGTGATGGAAGATAGTTTTCTGAAAGGGTTGTTGCAGAGTAGGCCACCCAGGTTCCAGAGGATGGACCCACATCCCAGAGCATTTCAAACACAAATTGGACTCCATGGGTCTTAAGAAAGCAATATTAGAGGTCACGAAGTTAGGGGAGGAGGTTCATAAGGTGGAGTGGAGGTGGGGGTGGGGATCTGAAAATGATCATAATACGTTGTATGACATTCCCCCAAAATCGATACAATATTTTTTTAAAAAAGAATCGTTGTGAACTGATTTTCAAAAATTAATATGGTGAAGTTTTGATGCATGAAATAAAAAAATAGTTTGACTTTAAGGAGAATGAAATAGAGATGCAAAGCTAAATGTCAGAGAGACGTAATATAAATTTCTTTCTGTTTTATTGCATAGAGTAACTTGAACAGACTGAACAGCTTTTGTTTCACTAAGTTAGACACATGGTTATGGGTTACATTCTGATGTTCCTGTACATGTCATTATTCTGTTTCCTCTGCATCCCCTACTGCCATCCCTCCTCTACCCTCCCCCTTCTTGGGAGTCCTTGTCTTCTCCCCAAATAATCTCCCTCCTCTGTCACGCCACATGTATCCCAGCACCCTCCCCACCATGTCTTTCTCCCGTCTCCATGGTATCCTTCCTAGTCTCATCACATTCATGCATGCACACATGCACACACACATTTAAATCTGCATTCCATCCATGAGAGAAAACATAGTATTTGTCTTTCTAGGAAGAGACTAGTATTTTTTTTAAAGCCTTTCCTATTTTCTCTTTTTAAGTATTTAAAAAATTACTTGTATAAGTGAGTGGGGGAGTATGCATATGTCACAACACATATGTAGAAGTCAGGGACAATTTACTGGTGTTGATTCCCTTCTTCTACGATGTGGATTCCAGGGAAGGACCTTAGGACCTTAGGCTTGGCAGCAAATACCTTTACCCACTGTGTTATCTCACTAGCTGAAATGAAGAACTTTAAACATATTTGTATGACTGTTCAGGAAAGAAAAAGATGAGAAAGAAAAATCAATAAAGTAAAATTTCTGAAAGTGTGTGAATGGAATTCATTGGACGGGGTGACACTGCACAAGTATCATGTTATATGTACAATTTTTAAGCTCAAAACTTCTACAC
>NW_008352391.1:2579315-2608133 GCF_000622305.1 Nannospalax galili
ACTCTTGATTCACATCCAGTGTGTCTGAGGTTGTGTTCTGAGAGAAAACATCTTTTCTGGCAAAGGAGTCATAGCTACTTACTGGAAAGCCAATCAACTATTATTTTATAGCTTTCTTGGTGGTCTACCATAACTTTCTCATGTTCGTGCCAGACTTTCCCAATGGCATTTTGGACTGCTCAAAGGTTAATTCTATTTGTTGTCACCCAACATGTTACTGCTACTCAGGACTGTATCACCTAAGGTTTGGGAATGGAGCACAGGGCTGGAGTGCTTGCCTAGCATAACACAGCCTGGGTTTAGTCCTCAGTGAGACCAAAAAGTAAATAAAACTAGAGTCACCTTCCTCAGAATTTGTCAGATGCTCACGTTGAAAGCTCAGCACATGTTTTGATGCTGCTTCATCTGTAACCTGCTGAAAGACAGCTCATAGGCTGAAATGGGCGGCTAACCAAAAGCACATCACACACCTGCCTGAAACTAGTGGCTAGAAATGCCCAGAGGTGGGGGTGCGATACTGAAACACCTTGCAGGAGGACGAGCAGTGACAAACCAAAGCCATCCCCCCAAACTTGGCCTCCACTAGAAGCTTTCCAGCTGCAGATCCTAATTATCAGGTTGACCAAAACCTAAACTTAAAATACGACTACCAGCTGTTACTATCACTGTAAATGGAGCTCATAGCACAGCACCCATGAAAATACAATTAATGGCTTTGTGTTTAGAGGTAAATTACCATCATTAGGGCCAGCAATTTCTCCATGTGGAGTGCTAAGTGTGTGTGTTTTATTCTCTACCTCATTCTCCTCACAGAAGGAATGTTGCCTAAAATAATAAACAAGTTTGCTAATTATTGTTCTTATACAGAAGGAATGTTGCCTAAAATAATAAACAAATTTGCTAATTATTGTTCTTATCAACATGGAGATTAGCAATGGTGAGTTCAGAACTGAAAATAATATTCATAATTTTGTTTGCACTTGATCTGGGTTAACCAGTTCTAAATGTCCAAATGCATCCCACTAAGACTATGTCTCTGAATGCACTCTGCAGGATGCACAAGGTGAGATGTCTCCTGACTGCTCGGTCTTCCTCTTTTTTATTTTCCTGCATCTTTTATTGTTACATAGGAGAAAGCATATAATCGGGTTTTGCCTCACTCTAGAAGCATTCACATTTGAAGAGATAAAAATCAGCATTTTGAAAGGTATGAAAGGAAGAGGCATGTGCCTGGGCGATGGCTCCTGGAGAAAGGTGCTTGGAGCCTGTGATTGCTCCTTTTGTCACCTCGACACAATCTAGAATCACCAGGGAGTCTGAGTGAGAGATTGTCTAGATTAGGTTGGCCTGTGGCCTTGTCTGTGGGGAATTATCTTGATCCTGTTAATTGCAGCAGGAAGGCCCACCCACTCTGGGGGGCACCATTCCCTGGGCAGGGGATCCTGTATGGTGTAAGAGTGGAGAGAGGGAGCCAGCCACCAGCATACACGCATTGATTCACAACTCCCTGCTCTTGCCAATGGATGTGATGTGACGTTACTTCAAGTTGCTACTGCCCTGACTCCTCCAAAAGGATGGACTGTAAACTGCAGTTGTGAGCCAAATAGATACTTTCCACTTTATTTCTTTTGTCAGGGTATTTTATCACAGCAATAGTAAACACAGCTGAGACTTCAGGCAAGGTTGACAAATTGAGTTCAGTCCTCAGAACCCATCTAAAGGGGAAAGAGAGAGAACTGACCTACAAAGCTGTTCTCTGATTTCTATATGTATGCTGTGGCACTAGTGTGCCCCAACTCACATACATACATACACACATGCAAATGCATGCCTGAACATGCTCACACACCATACATATGCATCCATACATATACACAATAATAACTTTTTTTTTGTCTTTTTGAGACAGGGTCTCCCTGTAGCTCCAGCTGTCCTAGAACTCACTATGTAGACTAGGCTGGCCTTGAACTCACAAAGATCCACCCGCCTCTGCCTCCCAAGTGCTGGGATTAAAGACGTGTGCCCGGCAACAATAAATATTTTTAAGAGTGAGAAATATTAAGAGGAAAGAAAAAGAAATGAAGTTAGTGGACAATAAAGGACAATTTCACAAAAGAAAGAAAAGCTTTGCCAAAAGTAGAAAAACAGAAAAGAATTCATCTCGCAGCTAGCTTTGGAAGTTTGCCACGATGGTCTCACATGGCAGTCAGTAGCAATAAAGCCCTCTGAAATGCTCAAATGACCACAGGAACAAGAAGCGCATCTCAGTAAACAAAAGCAAATTGAGCCAAAAAAAAAGGCTGTTTTTGTGTAAAACTGGGGTTCTGCTCAACTCTGTGGTGACTTACTTTTCATTTCACATGATCTCACTCTCTGGTGATGAGACTGTTTCAGTCACAGTCACTTAAGTCTGACTTCAATAGACAAGACCAAGACAGATAATGAAGAGAAAAATGATCCCAGCACCATTCTACATTAAGGAGATTTAAGACTTTATATTTCGTAGAGGGAAAAAGGAAAATAAGATTAAAGACAAAGTAAGATGGAATGGTAAAGCTGAGCCAAAGCAACTTGTGCTGTATGTGGGAGCTTTCATCACAAAGCCCACACAGGTGCATTGTGGTGACGCTATGCCAGAAAAAGAGGAATATTCAGTGAGCTCCAACCAGCCAGAGTAAGGTTCTGAGCACAAACAGATGGGCGGCTCTGGCAGGCTCTTCATTGTATTTTTCTCTCTCACTAGACAAATTCAGGAACTCACAGATACTACTGTAAATATGAAGATTCATTGTGATGTACTGGCACCCTTTCATAATAGTGCCAACTTATTTATCTGAGTTCAAGCAATGGGTTCAAGACACATAGTTAGGGAAAAGAAGGGGAAAGAATGCAGGCAATATTCATAGGATAGAAGGCCACAATGCCTGCTAGAGACACAGCTGGAAGTATTCCTGCTCAGCCTTGGGCCAGCATTTACTTTGATGAACTGCTGTCATTTTATTTCTGTTTCTTAGGCATCCACAAAAAGAGCAGGAAGCAGGGCACCAATGGCTGTCCAGTTGAAGAATCATAAATACTATCTGCTTTCATTAACACCATGAATTGATCATGTACCAAAAGTATCATGTCTTGGGCCGATTCAGAGGACCATGAACACTGAGTGCCATTTGAACATTCTATTTCGGAACTCAGCACATCTATGCTATCATGTGTGTGTGACACACATTTATGTATGTATAGCTAGTACATAGCACATCTTTTGTCTGTCCCAAAGTTCCTTGTTAGAATATTTAATTCTATTTAATATGATTATTTTCTCTTGTGTTTTGTAAAAGAAGTGAGCGCTCACAAATGATAAAGGTAATTCAAATTGTAGTAAGGACAAAAGGGGCGCTGCTCAAAGAGAAAACAGGAAGCTGGGAGGCCCAGGCCACCCTGTAGTGAACTCTGAGGAGCAAAAAGCAAACAGGGAGAGTGTGTGCAGCCTAATATAGGCTTGCCGATTCCTGTACTTTTTCTTTTCCTGTCAGAAACAGAAATATCCACCACAGAGTGGCTGCAGTTTTGTTGCTGCCTGGATTCCAAAACCAAACATTAAGAAGTCCAATTGTCACCTCTCCTAACATCATAGCCCCCTTAGGAACAGCCCCTTCCAGGTGAGAGATGTTTGCTCTTTAGAATAAATTCTATTTCCTGCTCAGTGGTTTCAGAAGCACAATTGCTATAAAGACAGAGTTCAACACTAGCACCTTTTGGACGAGTGGATCATGTATTTAAATAGAAAGAACGCCAAGATATTAATGAAGTTTTTTGTCATGTATTTTACTCGCCTGTAGGAAAAGCAGCATCTTAAAGCTGGGTAGACACATAAGTACATTCACCTTTCTGGAAAGCTCTCTTTCTTTGCTAACAGGAGGTGAATCTGTGCTTGCTGTTTCTCCCAACACGCACTGTCTCCTTTTTCATCCCATCATTTCCCAGTTGTCATGGTACACCCTCCCCAAACCCACACCTGCACACGTGCTTCCATCAAAGAAGCACAACCAGATAGAGTTGATTAAGATGTAACAAAGTCTAAATTGTTAAAACACAATCTATTTGCATGCCCCAAAATGTACTTATGCAGAATAAACTATCTTTTAGGCATGAAAATATGTATCAGATTTTAAGAAGATGTGATGCATGGCAGTATAAATGTAAAACTAAAGACTTCTGTTACTTTATAAAATCAAATTTTAATGTGGTCTAAATTCTCCTTCATGAGCAATATCAGGAGAAACTCCTGATGAAAAGACATTGTTAACGGTTACTTCTTGAACTATTCAGTGCTGGTCCTTACTGCTGCCATTTCACTACTGAGCACAAATCCTTGGGATCATATATGGCCTCTGAGCCAAGAGGAAGTACATCACTGTGTGGCTGTAACTGGCTGCTGGCATGAAAATCTCCATGTCATCTATTTTTAACATAGAATCCTGAACATAAGAGCTAGTCAGAGATATAAACCTAGGAAGAAAAATTTAAATAATAACTAAGACTTGTTGAGCACTTACTTTTTGTAATAACTACTATGTATTATAGACACTGTATATACCAGGAATTGTCTCAAGCTCTTCAAATATATAACCCTACAACACATATGATTACGGGCTGGATACAAAAGAGTAAACTGAGGCTTGGAAAGGATATATTACTTGTCTATCAGAAATCAGCCAGAATCAGACTGAAGCTCAGATACATCTAATTCAAAGAAGTTTCCTTTCTGCTAATTTATTCTGTATTAATAGGCAGGGGAGTTTTTTGTTTTTTGTTTTTTTAGTTTTTCAACAGAAAATAGAATACTAAGGAAAATATTTTTTTCCTAAGTGTGAGGTGGTGGTTAGGGAAATTATTTGTGAGAAAGCTCCTATTAAGAGTACAAAAGCCATGTGTGATTCAGATCTATAATCCCAGCACTCAGGAGGCTGAGACAGGAAGATTGTCTGGGTTTTGACAGACTCCAACTCTGTACTTATAAAAACCAAACCAAGAGGGGGAGCTATGGACAGGACAGATAGCACAGAAGCTCAAGCAAAGACCAGACCCACAAGACAGGAAATAAGGAGGGAGGAGTGACAGGAAAAGACAAACACCAACATGTTTTCTGTTTCTTCCTTTGTACCAGTGATCCGAACCTAGTACCTGTCTCCTGTGCTGGTACCACTCCCTGTATGCAGGTCTTCTTGGCAGATGCCTCACAGCTCTGGCATCATGAACGTCTTGGGGTCTCCATTGCCAACCAGGCTTCACCTTCACAGCTTCATGCAATGGCCTATCAGGACCTTCTCTATGCAGGAGAACCCCTGCTTCATGCTGCCTGGCCTCTGAAGCTCTCTGAAACCTCAGAAGAAAAATTGATGACCCCTTCACTCTTCCATCTTTCATGTCTCTAAAGCCAGCACCAGGTGATCGACACTGCCAAGTTTGACTGCAAGTTTGGGATGGACTCCAGCCCGCTTTATCCATTTTAGAAGCTTTTCTCTTCAGTCCTCCCTTTGGCATTTTCTTTTCACAAGTTGGAGGCTTAACTGGGTGTGGTCTTGCCCTGGAGGCATTCTCTCCATTGTTTAAGTTTGACTCTCTAGGCCCCTCCACAGTTACTTTAATCTTCTTAATCACTTTAATCTCCTTATCAGTGGGATCCTCTCCATCACATGTCAGGGCTCCAACATTTGTCTTCCTAGTGCTCTTTTTCAATCCAAACTGTATTTCTTTCTGCCCCATTTGCTCTCTTTCACTGTAGATCTGCATAATATTCACCATTAATAGCCATGCCACTGTTTCTACATTAGGATGTCTTGAAATTTCTTCCACCAAAGAAATTAGTCCATTACTTTTCAACTTAGCCTCAGGCAAGCTTTTTGGTCTAGGGCAGACTCTAGCCAGACTCTTTGCCAAAATATCCCAAGTGCTGCTTAAGTCTTTATTTCCCTCTGGAACTACATTGTTCTCAGCACTACTTTCTTCCAGGCTGCTACTAGAATGGCCTCTTAAGCAATCAACCACTTTTCTAGGCCAATATTTCAAAGTCTTCCACATTTTTTCAAAACCACACATGGTCAGGTTCTTCATAGCCAACAGCCCACTCTCTGGTACCAATTACTATATTAGGCACTTTTCTGTTGCTGTGATAGAAACACTGACCCAAGCAATTTATAGAAGGAAGAATTTATTTGAGCTTAGGGTTCCAGGGGAATTATAGGCCATCATAGCAGGGAGGCATGGTGGCTGGAGGTGGCTGGAGGTGGCTGGAGCAGGAGCAGCAGAAAATAAGCTCTCACATCATTATGCTGGCACAGGAAGCAAGAGGGCCACTGGAGATCTGGCAAGGCTTAATAACTCTCTAAGCCCACCCCCAGTGACGTGCTTCCTCCAGGATAGCCACACCTTCTAAAACCTCCCAAAACAGCCCCATCATCTGGACACAATGTCCAAACACTTGGAGCCTATGGGAGACATTTTCATTCAAACCATCACAACATGTGAAGTTTGTATTTCTGTGTCTGATTACCTCAGACATGACTATTGTTTCCAGTTCCATCCATTTACTTACGAATTTCATAATTTCTCTTTTCTTAATAGCTAAATAATATTCCATTATATGAATGTACTCTATTTCATTAACCATTCATCAGTCAAACATCTAGGCTGCTTTCATTTCCTGGCTGTTGTGAACAGAGCAGAAATGAAGGATGAACGGGTATCTCTGTAATAGGATGTGGAGTCCTTTGAGTATACCCATGAGTTGTGGTAGATCTAATTCTAGCTAGTTTTTTTTTTTTTTTTTTTCTGTTTGGTCTCCCGGTAGCCCCAGCTGTCCTGGAACTCACTATGTAGACCAGGCTGGTCTTGAACTCACAGAGATCTGCCTGCTTCTGCCTCCCAAGTGCTGGGACTACAGGCATGTGCCACCACGCTTGGCCTCTAATTCTAGCTTTTTAAGGAACCTGCAGACTGATTTCCATAGTGGCTACACCAGTTTATACTACCATCAGCCATGAGTAAGTGTTTCTTTTTCTCCGCCTCACCAACCTTTGTTGTCATTTGTTTTTTGGATCATGGCCATTCTGATGAGGCTATGATGCACTCTCAAAATACTTTTAATTTCCATTTCCCTAATAACTAAAGATGTTGAACATTTAAAAAATATTTCTCAGCCATTTGCATTTCATCTTTTGAAAGCTGTTTATTTTCTTACATCAATTTTTATGATACTTTTTTAGCTCTTTGTATATTTTAGATACTAATCCTCTTTTAAATGTATAGTGGGTAAATATTTTTCCCATTTTGTAGGCTGTCTCTTCACTCAAATCATGATTTCCTTTCCTGTACAGAAGCTGTTTCATTTCATTTGGTCCTGTTTGACAACTGTTAGTCTTAATTCTTGTACTATTGGAGTCCTGTTTGAAAAGTCCATTCCTGCAAAAGCAGTTTTTTAAATATTCCCTATTTATTTTCTAATAGATTCAGGGTATAGGTCTTATTTTGAGGTTCTTTATCCATTTGGAGTTGAGTTTTGTGCAGGGTAATATTGGCTTCATAGAAAGAATGTGTAAATGTTCCTTCTATTTGTATATGGAATAATTTAAGGAGTATTGGTATTAGTTGTTCTTTGAAGGTCTGGTAGATTTCTGTACTGTATCTGATTGTGTTTTTTTTTTAATTGGGAGAGTTTTAATTACTGCTTCTAGTTCATTGGTTGTTATGAGCTTATTTAAATTGCTTACTTCATCTTGTTTTAATTTTGGCAAGTTATACATAACTAGAAATTCATCCATTTCTTTCAGCTTAGTGGAATATAGATATCTAGAAAATTTCCTTATGATTCTCTGAATTTCCTCAAGGTCTGTTGTAATTCTTCTCTTTTCATATTTGATTTTATTAACTTGAGACCTGTTTCTCTCTCTTTCTTCTGGTTAATTTGACTAAATGTTTGCCAAACTTTTTTTTTTTTTTTTTTTCTCCCTGAGAGAGGGTCTTCCTTGTAACATAGCTGGCTTGGAACTCACTATGTAATCCAGGCTGCCTTGATCTCACAGATACCTGCCTGCCTCTGCCTCCCTAGTGCTGGGATCAAAGGTGTGTGGCCCCACTCCCAGTTAAGGTTTTTCAATCTTAACCTTTTTGAAGAACCAACTGTTTATTTAATTGTTTTATTTCTGCTTCATTAATTTCAGCTCTGATTTTGATGACCATTTCCCATCTACCCTTTTCTGAATGTTATTTATTTTTATTGTTACAGGGCATTTGGGTGCATCATTAAATTATTAGTATGGGATCTCTTCAGGTTTTTGACATAGGCACTCAGAGCTATAAACTTTCTTCTTAAGACTACCAGGAGCTGGAGAGAAGAGTCAGCAGTTAAGAGCACTGACTGCTCTTGCAGAGGATCTGGGTTTGATGCCACCACTCACATGGTGGTTAACAACCATGCACAACTCCAGTTCCAGGGATTCCAACGCCCTCTTTTGACCTCTGTGGAATTTGTATGGCATAGGTGCACTAACATACATGCAGACAATACACTCATACACATATAATAAAATAATAAAATATTTTAGAAAAACTGCCTTCTTTTTGTCTCATAGATTTTGGTATGTTGTGTTTTCATTTTCATTCAATTCCAGAAAATTTTACATTTCCTTCATAATTTCTATCTTGATTCAATTTTCATTCAGTAGTGTGTTGTTTAGTTTCCATGAGTTTGTGAACTTTCCCCATTGTTATTGTTGTTGATGTCCAGTGATATTACTTTATGTATGGATAGAATACATGATAATATTTCAATTTCCCTAAATGTGTTAAGACATGTTTTTTGTCATAATATGTGATATACTTTGGAGAAAGTTCCATGGGCTGCTGAGAAAAAAGTGTATTCTTTGGTCTTTTGGGGGAACGTTTTGGTGGGTAAATATTTGTTAAGCCCATTTGGTTTATGATTTCATTTAACTCCAGAGTTTCTATATTTAGTTTTTGACTGTATGATCTGTCTTTTGGTGAGAGTGGTGTATTGAAGTCATCCACTGTCACTGCATTGGAATTTATCTGTGATTTTAGGTTTAATATTATTTATTTTATAAAATCAGGTGTCCCTATATTTGATACATGCATATTTAGCATCCTCTTGGTAAAATTTTTCTTTAATAAGTATAAAATATGCAATGTCTTCTGACTAGTTTCAGTTTGAAATCTACTTTGTCAGATATTAGAATAACTACACCTCCTTGTTTCTTAGTTCCATTTGCTTATAATATGCTTTTCCATCCTTTTATCTAAGGTGGTGTTGGTTACTTGGTGCTGAGGTATGTTTCTTGGAGGCAGCAAAATGGTTGATTTCTATCCTAATCAATTAGTTTGTCTATTTTTATTTAGGAATTGAGATTTTTACTATAGTTACTATTTACCGATGTTTATTAGTCCCTATTGTGTTGTGGTTGTTGTTGGTGGTGTTTTCTTGGATCTCTTGGTTAACTGCTCTGAAATTTTATACTTATTCCCTGTGACATCTTGGGTGTGTTTACTCTCTCTTCAAACCTAAGCATTCTCTCTGTCATCCTCTTTAGAACTGGCTTGGTGGATATAAATTCTTGAAATCTGTTTTTATCATGGAAATTTTTTCTTTCTTCTTCTTTTACAACAAATAGTTTTATATGTCTCTAATAATTAAAAAATAGGTTTACTCATTATGATCAACTTGGTTTAGGTTATTTACTTTCAGGACTAGAAATTTATTAGTCCATGATGTCTAGGCTGAGAACTGCTGATGAGAGTTCTCATGTATTTTGATTGTTCTGGCTTTGTAGGTAAATTGATATTTTCCTTTTAAGCTTTTTGTTGTTCCTTTGCTTTTGATAGTTGACATCTTGACTATAACATGCCATGGAAAGTTTCTTCTCTGCTCATGTGTGTCTGTGGGGTTCTAAAGGCCTCTTGTGTTTGGACATTCATTTATTTTACATATTTGAGAAATTTTTGTTATCACTTTTGGGCTTTTTTGTGTGTGGATGTCTGTATAGTGAGCTCTTACTGCAAAGTCTACTCTTGAAGGTTCAATCCCTGACACCACCCAGGGAGGAGCAAAGCGCTATAGCAGCAACAACGTCAAATCATATACTAAGTACAAATACACGTAAGATCGATTACATCCTACTAACCCATCATTAATGAACATAGAAATGAAAGTGGGAAAACCACTGTAGAATGTGCCATTCAGTTAAAAGTTATTTAGGCTGAGTGTGGAAGTAGAAATTGAGACAACGAATGGAGAATGAGGAAGGGGAGAAATAGTCCAGAAGCAAGGCTAAGCGAGTAGGGGAAAAGAAGTGGAGAAGAATGTGGAGGAGAGGAAGTGAATAGAGCAAGAGATCAGAAGAGAATTAAAATGAAAAAGACTCTTCAATCATGGAAACGTTCAAAAACAAATAACTGTAAGAAGACAAATGAAATATAAAAACATAAGGGTATTAATAAAAAAAATACAGGAAGGCAAGGCCAAATGTTACAACATGTAGAGGAGGGAAGAAGGAGAGCTGAGAGGCAGAACAGGAAAAAATGAAACTGAGGAAAATATAAATGTATTGCCTCCAGCTGACATAGAAGCACTGAAAACTTAGAGAAGCTATGAGGGGGAATAACAAATAAGAACAAAAAGTTAAAAATACCATAAGATGAAAATTCTATTAAACGTGTTGGGTGCCATCTTCCTGCGCATGCCCCAGGTACTCTGATAGAAGACAAGATGCTTACTGCTCTACAAAACAGACCAGGGTTCAGGAGCAGCAGAAAACTCAAAGGTAAGTGATCGAGAAACATGACCAATGGTACAGCTGGCAGGTAGGTCAGCGTGTTTGTCATCTGAAGTCAAATCAGTAAAGGCCAAGTATGGGTTTGAGTTTGATGCTTATGGAACTATGGAAGTGACAGTGGTTGGACTGCAAAAGCAGGAGCAGAGGTAGTGGCACTGGTGGTAGAGTTGTTGACTGCTGCAAGGAGGAGGTCACACCTGCCTATAGCCCCTGGCTCCCTAAGATGGACAAGAAAGCTATGGCCATGGTGCAGGCCATCATGGGGAGGATGATGCTGGACCAGGATGCAGTCTGGGTTGAAGACACTCCAAAGGAGAAGCTGCTGCCACTCTAGAGGTAGTTGTAGACATGTGGGACATGTGTCTGACTATACATCTGATAGCAGAGATACTGGTAATTTTGAAGGTGTTGGGTGTCATCTGGCAGGGTGTGCCTAAGACACTGTGGTGGAATATGGGGTAGTTGATTCTGTACAATGACATAGAGCCCAACGTGGAGCTGACTTCATTGCAGTGGAAGCCCCAGAGAGCATGGCTTTCTGGTAGATGTCAAGGTTCTGAGTACAGGCTAGTCATGGTATTTTTCCCCAAAACATATACCAGTGAAAGACAAGGACAGCTGTTGCATTACAGTGTGTGGCAGTGGACAGTTGGCTTTTCATGGTCCACCAAATCTTCTTATAAATTATTCTGGAAAGAATTTGATAGTTTCAGCTCTTAGTTGTAGATCTGTGATCCTTTCAGAATTAATTTTTGGATATTATGTAAATAAGTGATTTCATTTTTATTTTCCATATGTAAATTTTTCTCATACTATTTGTCAAAAGCAATCTTATCTTCATTCAATTATTTGACAGCTTAGCCAAAGTGAAAGGATCATGGAATGAAAAATATGTTTCTAGTTTGCTCTGTATGCATAAGGTCAATTAGCATCCCAACACCGCATCATGCTGGTGATTACAAGACTTCATAATTAGTTCTAAGAAACCAACAGTAGCATATATACTTAAATTTTAGTTCTTATTTAAAATATTTTCACATTCTTTGTAGGTCACTCTTATTGTCAAAATCTTTCTAAAAAGGATGGCCCAAGCCTTCAAAATGTACCTAGTTTTTTAATTTCAGTTTTACCAAGACACAGATGATTTTGGACAGGTTGGCTTTTGATGATGTTGGGTTATCTGCTCATTAGCATGGGAAGGACTCGGCTTATCTTTCATTCTCTCAACATTTTCCATTATTTGTTGCATATTGCACACTTCATGCATGATGCAAAAGTCGTTTCCAGTTTTATGATTTTAGTGTTTTATAATTTTCAGCTTCTAACTATTCATTGCTACTATACAGATACACAGTAACTTTTAAAAATTCTATTGTATCCTGAAGCTTTTCTAAATCTGTATATAGGTTTCAGTAGCTTTTTATTTAGTTTTTACTTTTCTTAGCTTTTTCTTTTCAGCTAGATTCCCTTTCCCATTGAATGATGTATTTGTTTCCAGTTTCACTTTTACCTGTGCAATATTTTACATACTACATATCCCCCATAGGCTCATGTTTTGAAGGCTTAGTTACCTAATGGTGGAGCTATTCAGAAACTGGTGAAAACTTTAGGAAGTGGGATCCATTTGGAAGAAGCAGCTCACCAGGGGTCTTTGTCTCTGTCTCTTCTTGCCTCTGTCTCTGTCTCTGTTTCTCCCCATCTTCGTTTCCCCCACCCACCATGATCTCCATTACTGCCACACTGCTGAGATGCTCTGCCTCACTACAGACCCTCAATGATGGTACAAAGCAAACACGGACTGAGACCTCTGTCTATGTGCCCAAATAAAACCCTTATTTTGTTATTGTCTTACTTCATAAGAGCATTTAAAGCACGGTGTTGGAAGGAATTGGTGGCAGATCATTTCTTTCTGAGAACATATATTTGTATATCAAATTCTTCCAGAGAATTTTTGAAATACTTGTGCAGGAACCAAGAGATACCTCTTCCTGTGTACAGATCTTTGCTCTCAGATACCTCGTCACACCATGTCTAGGTGCCCGGTCCTACCTGTACTGTCTTGTCTGCCTCTTAAACCCAGTAAGAACACCAGCAATCTCTGAGGGTCTACTTTCTTCTGTTGCAACCATGATACTTAAAATGGATAGCTTATTTTTCAAAAATTTCCATCCCTTAGGATTTCAGCACAACATGGTTTGTATTCAAATATTAAAATGCAGTACATTATGTATTTGTTCAAGTCTTATGTTTACCATGGGCCTGATACCTATGTAACATTTCATGGGTTGTAGTAAAATTTCCATCTAGAATTTTGAAATATTGCAAGTGGTATGGCAGGTACTTGTTTGTCAGTTCACAGATAGGTATGGTCATTTTATGTGGATCAGCTTTGTGCGTATCATTAATAGCAGCTTAACTGTGGGATAATCTAATGACACAAACCTTCCTTCATCCTTTCAGAAATCAGCAAAAGTGTTATAAGCACATAAAGAAGATATAATACTCATTCCTTCTGGACGTCTACATATTTATAAATTAGAAAGCACTGGGTTTCAAAGAGGAAAGAATTAAGACACAGTTTCAATAGAATTTGTCACACTGACTTGTCATGTAACTGCCCATCAAAATGTCATGACAGAAGACAAAAAATTGGCAGGAACATTTTAATCCAAATATCACAAAAGAACAGGAAATATATACCACTTGAAACAGTTATTGAAGAAGAGAAATATCACATGAATTAAAAGGGAATCTATTCAATAAATAATTTTCTACATCTTAAGCTGAACCAGTTACTAAATATGGCTAAAAGCTAAATGTATATAGGATTAAACTGATTTCTGATGGCTTATTCTTATATCTATAGATTAATGCATGTCTCCACTCTCACCAGAGAAGCTTCTTCTTGAAGCAGATGGTGATTTACACAGAGATCTGCATAGCTAATCTGCAGATAATGAGACTGTGGAGTGTACAGCCCTAAATAGGACACTTATATTACACCCTCTCCTCCCAAGTCTCAGGGATCATTGTGTAAGAATGGCCAGAAAGATTATAAAAGCCAGAGGTGGTGGACACATACGAGGAAATCATGTTTTGCAGACACAACAGGGTAGTTGCACATATTAACCCACACTGCTTATGGTAACATGCACAAGTCCTACAAAAGCCAAGCCAGACAAAAACCCAGGAAGGACGGGGGATGGGGCATGACGTGCAAGAAACCTCAATTCTAGTTGAGGATCTATTGGCAATTGAGAGCTTCTGGGAAAGGGAGAGTCAGTTTTCATTAAAGGTGTAATGCTAGTTGGCTTGACCACACTCCAGGGGATGAACCCACACACAAGAGCATTTGGAGAACAACAATTAGACTTTATAAGCCTTAAAAAATAATAGTGGAGGACGCATGAGATGAGTGGGAGTAAGAGAAGTGAGGGTGGAGCTAGGCAGAAATGGGGGAGGGGTCTGAACATTATAAAATGACATTTTACAAAATTCTCAAAGACTCTAAAAAACATTTAAAAAAATACTTGGAAACATAACACTTTTGTTATTAGGAAAATACCAAAGGAAAAATTTCTTAATATTGAAATAAAAGGTATGTAGATAAATTCCCTAAATCATTGGCAGAGTTGGGCCACTAGTGACAACTTGTTTTTACAAAAATATGGCTAAATGGTGTAGAGGAGAAAGTTTTTCCTTCCCATACATGCTGATGCCCAGGAGTGATCTGAGAGGCAGTAGCTTGATTATGAACCCAAGCTTTCCCTACCTGTGCTATGATTAAAATAATATACAGAAATTCTCAGTTTATCTGTGAGAGACTAAAATTGGAGAAAACTCCCTAAATTTATTTTGAAGATTGTGGCAATGACTGTTTTTGGACAAATGACTTTTATTTAAGCGTACAACCAAAGTTGGCCTTATGTATTGAGATCATTTATCTTGATCTAGCTTGTTTATAATGTAAAGCAGTTTACTAGGCCTTGGGCTTCTCTTATAACCTAAGCATGTAGTTTTAATCCTTCATGACCCTTTTTTGACCTTAAGCCAGTGCATATATTGTGAATATCAAGGGCTGCAAGAGGCAGATAGCCATTGAAAGTAATGGATTACTCCATTTTGTTGCAAACAATATATGGGATTAGATTGATAACATCTGTTTGTGGTGGTATATGCTATGCTAAGTCAGTAGGGGTCAGAAAGGGAAAATTTCCTGATAAGATAAAGTCTGCTTTTCCTTCCCTATTTAATGCTAATGTGCAGTTTCAATAACAAGAAAACAGGGGCTTCCTTCAAGAACACAGTTCCAGGAGAAATCTGAGGGAACAAGTTTAGAGAGAAGTTAGGATCCCACTCTTGGTTGAATGGGTGCTAAGAGCCAGGCCGTTTTTATTCAGGCATCACTATAATGTGGCATCAGACTGACACCAATGATACCAATGGTTGGTGCTGCTCCAAAGAGTGGAATTTCCATTAGTACTTGTGATATGTGTCCCATTCTTCCAAATTAAATATAGATTCATTTTCCTTATTGCAAAATTGCTCCCTGGATAGCACTAAGACACATGGCAATATTTAGTTATGCATCTGTTAAACTGTACATATATCTACATATGTTTGAATGTATTCATGGTGAAACTAGGAATAATTGACAGAAAGCTAGTTTAAAGATTATTAAGGGACTAGAGAAATGGATGAGTAGATAACTGTCAAGCATGAGGACTTGATTTCAAATTCCCAGCACTCACATAAAATGTTGGACGTGGCTTTGGGTGCCTATCCCCATAGCATTGGAGATCAGAGACAGGTGACTCTCAAGAGCAGCTAGCCAACAGTCTGTCTGAAAAAGAAAGTTTCTTGTTCAATGATAGACCCTGATTTAAGGCAGTAAGGCAAAGAAGCACAAAGATACATATTCAGTGTCCCGTTCTGGCCTCTGCATGTGTCCACACAGGTACAGACACCCAAACACTCACATGCAAGCACTGCACAATATATATACATGACACACATATGTACATATGAGTATTAAAAGATAGTTTAGAGCTGTGAGGGTGTGAAGTTCAGTGGTAGCAAATCTTGCCTAGTATGTGCCAAATATTGTTTTTGATTCACAATCCCACAAAAGGAACTAAAAAATCCGGCTAAGTACTTGAGGATGTGAGATGGCTTAGTCAGTAAAGTGTTTGTGATGTAAGCATGAAGATCTAATGTCCGACCCTCAGCACTCATGTGAAAAGCTGGGTACTGTGGTGGGTATCTGTAACCCCAGTGTTGAGGGGACAGAGACAAGTACATCCCTAGAACTCACTGGCCAGCCAGTCTAGCCAAATACTGAGCTGCAGGTTCAATAAAAGACTATGTCTTAAAAGATAGAACAACTAAAGAAGACACTTATGGTTGACCTCTGGTCCTACATGCACTCATATGTATACATGCTCACACATTAACACATGCAACACAAACATGCACACATACACACACACACACACACACACACTCAGTACTAGATTATAGACCACAAAGACTTTAATGGCTACCTGGAAAATTGGTTCATAGTCATTCCATAGAGCATTGTGGGGAGACAGAACAGGTAGAGCTTGGGGAGTGAAGATACTACTAATAAAGCTGCTGTCATCACCTCTTACCTAGAGGAGGGTCTGACAGTATTTCTGGGAGATGTACAGCTGTTGGAGCAAAGAAGGACTTGCTTTGTCCAAATTTTAGTAAAATTGCCCATGTTGAGATTGAATGTGAAATATTCCCCATGGCTTTATGTGCTTGAATCCTTGTTCCACAGATGGTGACACAGTTTGAGAAAGTTGTGGAACCTTTAGGACATGGAGCTCTAACAGAGAAAATGGTTCTCTAGGGAGATATTTGAGGTTTTTTAGCCTGGCCACACTTCCTGTCTACTCTCTGCTTCCTGTTTCACCAATGTTAGGATATGCAGAGACCCAGCAACACATTTCCACCACCTGAAGCCCCCACCATCACTCCTTTCCCTCCATGATGGGTCATATCATCTCAAACTGTGAGCCAAAATTAACCCTTTCTTCCCTAAATTGCTTCTTGTTAGGGACAGCAAAAAGAAAAAAACTAATTTCATTCTTCTTCAAATGGACTTCCATCTATTCAACACCATTTCTCAAAGATATTGTCTTTCCTCCAAAAACGGGCTGTAGATCTAAACAGAGTTTTCTAAAGAAGAAATAAAAATAGCTAAGAAAAAGTTTAAGAAGTGTTCATCATCCTTAGTAATTAGGGAAATGTGAAATAAAAATACTTTAATATTGTGTTGTACCCATATCAGAATGAGGAAAATCAAGAAAACAACTGGCAACAAATTCTGATAAGGATGTGGGGAAAGATTTGGGGAAGTGGCTACACTTCTGGTGTGTGCCACTGTGGAAATCAGTGTGAGAAGTTCACAAGAAATTAAAAATGGATCTACCATATGACCAATTTACACCCCTTCTTACTAAGATATCTCCCCAGTCAGGTTTATTACCACTCTTTTCACAATAGGTAGGAAGTGGAAACAACCTAACTCTCCCTCAGCTGATGAATGGATAATAAAAAATGGTACATTGACACAATGGAGTTCTATTCAGCTGTTAAGAAAATGAAATCATAAAATGTCCAGGTAAATGGATGGAAATAGAAACTGTTAAACTGAGTGAGGTAATAGAGACTCAGAAAAAAAGTGACATTTGTCCTTTCTTATTTCTGGGACTTAGCTCCAAATATTTAGATGTAAGTACATACCCTGAAGTAACTGTGGGAACCAGGAAAGTTAAAAGGAACCATGGGGAGAAAGGGGAATTAAAAGCTCAAGAGAGGGAGATAGTATTACACAGGACTTATCAAAGGGGAAATGGGGGTAATTTAACAGGGAGGGTTGTTCAGGGGTAGAGAGAGAAAAGAAAGAAAAATAATACTTAGGTTGCATGAAAACCCATAGGGAAATGCATTGCTTCATAAACCTGGTGAAAAACATATATACAATATATGAGTACATGTGTAGAGCCGAATGTTACATAACAAAATCACAGCGCAAAGCAAAGGAAATATCCTTCGAGGTTTTGGTCAGGATAGTCCAAGAGACTCCTAAAATAATATAGGCTATTGCCCCGATCCCTGGTTTCCTTCTAGAGCCTGAAGATAAGGCTATATTACTGAAGACGCACATATTTTGGACACTGGGCTTGGAGCTATTAAGCTCAAATTCACCTGGAAGCCTCTTCCCTGATAGCTCTCATAGTATCAGAATGTACTATGCAAGCTGCCAAGGGAGAAAACCAACCAATGGTCTTACCGAGCTATAAAGCCTATGAACCACAACAATGACCTGCCTAGGAGATTGTCTCTATTGGTGCAGTACTGGCACTTTGCTCTTGGGTGTAAACAACAACTGTCTGATTAGACATAAGGCCCACTCAGTAGGAGATAATTCATGCCTGATAGTGTAAATACAGCTAAGTGCATATGGCTTGAGAAGTCATACATCTTAGAGATAAACCAACTTCTATCACTTCCTTAGATCAGCATAATTTTTTAATATATTCCAAATATGTATGCTTATAGTCACAGACAACATAGCTCTCATCACTCATCAAAGAAACTTCTTTTTGTAACACATGGAGAGAGCTACAAAGTTCCAAAATTGGTCAAATGCAGAGAATAAGTGACTGTCAGATGCCCAGCCTTAAGTGATATATCTACTATGCAGCTTCTACACTTAAGGTTTGGGGAACATCATAGAAATAGGGATGAAAAGAGTATAAGAGCCAAACACACAGGATGCCTACTGCTAGATAATGCATTGCAAACATGATAGGGAAGCTATAACAATGAAATTTTGACAGTATGGTCAAACAAGATCTGTGTAATGACAAAACCAGTGAACATATCAGTGTGAATGGGGGACATCTCACAGGGTCCCACCTCCAGGTGAAGAGCTACAGGCAATCAGTGGGTAATGACAGAGGTAGAATCCATTTTCTCCTCTAGCTCCTTGAGAGGTTATCTAACCCCAAGTAGTCAACCTTAAACACAAGTACACATGAAGACCACTAAGTGAACTCAGTCACACACGCACACATGCACACACACACACACATACACACACACACATATGAATAACTTTTACAATGGACAGAATCTGGATCAATAACTTCACCTTGCAACCCAAAACTACCAACCAAGTCATTGAACCAAGTGCTCTTTTGACCTGGGTACCACCTTGGTTCCTCAGAAGCCTAATTTTCTGCTTCACTCAAAGATAATGAATGAATGTGGGCGTGCTTGAGAATTAAGATATCAAAGTGTTGAAAGACATCATGCACCTTCATTGAAAATGATGACCATTGAGAAAGTATTGTTAGGGTTCCAAATAGCAGCTCCCCCCCTCCCCAACAGGGACCTCACCTTGACCTTTGGAGTCAAGGGAAACAAACTCTGCTGAGAAGCAGCCTGCCTTTCCTCTGACCTCCAAAGATAAGCAGATTCTACCTGATAATCAGAGATTTTAGAAGCTGTTTTTCTCTCATCTTAAGAGGGAAAAAGTAAACACTTCCACACCCTAATCCTACCTGCTTCCCCCTCCCTGATTCCACACCCTAAAGCCCCCATATCTAAAGTCCCAGCTCACAACTCGTGAGCGGACATCCTTCCCTTCCCTTTCCTTCCCTTCCCCTTCCCTTCCCTGACATCTTTCCCTCAGCCGACATCTTTCCCTTCCCGAGGGAAAGGTGTCTTTCCCTCCCTGAGGGAAAGGTGCCCCGTGCGAAATAAATCTGTGTCCCGCTGAGAATTCCATCTGAGCCTCCGTGCCTCATCCATCTGCTCATGCCTCCTCCATCCGCACTGCTCGCTCCCGCCCATTCTCTACCTATCAAGTATGAGATGTTTTAGGACTAGGGATGAAAAGACAAGACTGTCTAACAAAATAAGGGTGTATCTGAGCTAGTAGTTCCCCAATTGAAACCAGGGAAACCGTTTTGAATAAAAGTATGGGTGAGGCCTGACCCCAGAACACAATTCCAGAGTACAGCTCCAAGAGATAGCTGGGGTGTCCTTTGAGTTTGGACCCACTCTTTAAGAGTCAGGTTGTTTTATTCCACTAGTAACTGTAATGCGGCATAGTAATGCTGCATTTTGGTGCCTTCTGTGAGGAAGAGACTCTCTACTCCAAACTCACAGTTCAGCACCTGGAATCTAGAGGGATAAATGATGACCAGTTCAGCTTCTGCTGAACTTAAAGTAGATATGCAGACTTATAAAGAGAACAAAAAAATCTTATAGAACCTCATGGAATTCATTTGCCTAATTCTCCTGCCTTCTATGGAGCTCCCTACCCTGCACAAAATATATTAGAAGAAACTAATGTAGAAGTATTCTACCTGGTTTGGCATTTGCTAGGTTGAAAATGCCAGCTGTTTCTGATCTGCATCTTTAAGCCTGTCTGTCTCTAAGATTCAAATCTTTCACTATCCTTTTGTTTGTGTCATAATGCTGCTTCTGAATTCTCTAGTTAAAATGACATAGGTTAAAGAGGATGAGTATTCTGATGACTGTTTTTTCTTAGTTCTTTTAGATGTTACTGTTTTCCGTGTTCTGAGTTCTCTAAATTATGAGTATTTAATCTAAGATTACATGTGATAAATTATGATATGGTATTTCTAATGCAGACAGCCAGATTGACAGCCCTCTTTAAACATGGAATTAGCCATGTGTGCTACCATGTTACCTAAAAATTATTTTCTAAAGCATCAATGGGAAAGTTTAAGAGGATTTTAATGATTTAACCCATAAGGAAGTCAAGATAATTCTTAACTTACAATCATTAGTATTGGCTGACTTCTTTAATATGTGTAAGGTCAATATTTACTCTAGAAGATTTATGAATGATGTGATCCGCAAAGACAAGATAAATTTAAATATGCAAAATTAAGTTAAATAAAAATTCACTGAGGTCACAGTGTATTAGGAGCCATATTGGTAAGTGTGACTATTGCAATTATGTTCTAACTTTTTCAGGGTTGGCAGGAAAGAAAGGTGAGATATAGGAAAATTCTGGTCTTGTCAGTGAGATAAGCATCTATATCTGGTAAGGTCTCTCTCCTCATGGTCACTAACGAGGGGAGAAATATAAATCTTCAGAGAGAAAACCAAAGGAAGTTTAGACAGGGCTAACAAGATACCTGTAGCCTGTATTAATTTTTTTATGTGCTATTTGACAAATTCAGTGAAGAAGCTGGCTCTGGAGATGGGATTCACCTTCCCACTTCAGACCCAAGTATGTTTACCTAAAAATGTCTTCTGAATGCTCCTGAGACATTTTGACCCCCTGACTCAGTGACTGAGAGAAAGACAAAAGCAGCTCTATAATAAAATACCCTTCAGAGCAGCTAAGGAATACAATATTACCAGCAGAAGTTATTATTGCTTGCTTAGTGATATAAAGATTTTATGGTAAAATTCAGTTTAAGAGATCTCTACTAACAATGTATGTGGATGTGGACCTCCTGCCAAAAGAGTCTACTCAAGCTACAGGAGAAGGAGAACCACAAACCAGCTTGCCACTCCCTCAAAACAGTAAGTGCCAAAACAAATCCTTCCTTAGTTCCAAGATACTACGGAATTTACTATCACTTTGGGTGTAGTAAAATTTAATAATCCCCACAAATTTATAGGCACCACCCTTAAGATTGCCATGTCCTAAGTTAATAAGGATGAGCTTCCTAGGTATCCCTAAGATAATAGAGAATTTGCATATAACTTTAGCTGTAACAACAAAACAAACAAACAAACAAACAAAATTAACACTGGGTGTGGTGATGTATGTCTTAATCTCAGCTCTTGGGAAGCAGAGGCAGGTGGAGCTCTGTGAGATCAAGGCCACCCCTGGTCTACGTAGTGAATTTCAGGCAGTCTAGGACCATGGACACCCTGTCAAAACACCCCATAAGAAACAATGTTAAAATCCATACAGTTTTATGAGCTAATTTGAAAACTTTTCTGGTTAATCTTAGGTAATTCAAATTGGACTATAAAAAAGTTATCGATTCAGATTATACTGGTCAAATTCTTATGGTTTATTTTTAACTACTCTAACAAATTTTGGCTTTAACTTATTTGACACAATTGTTTTATTTATCATTCACTTTTGTGAAATCAAATATTAGTTTGCCATTAGAAACTTATAAGAGGATATTTACAGTTTAGAACCCCACCATGAAAATCCTCACAAGAAATGGCAATTTACTTATTAAGTTATTTATATCTCATGGCATTAGAATAATTAGTAAGAAAATGCTAGATGAATGTAAGAGTGGGAATATTTTTAGTAAAGAATGATTTAGGTATGAAGATTAAGATGGTTGGATATTTCCTAAATGGAATGATGTAGAAATGAGAAAGGCTTTTTTATGTTATGAAGATTTGAATAAAGTCTTTAGATATGGAAAAGATGAGACTTAAAGATTATATGCATATATATATATAGATAGATAGATAATTTTAAAACATCCAAAGACAAAGTTCAAGCAGACCCCTAGTAAGTCAATGGCATTGTTGCTTTTATATTGTTATTATAACATTAGCTTAGAAATTAATATATGCCTGATCAAGAGTTCAAAGCATTTAATTTTGGCTAAATTTTACACAACTCTTTTAAAATACCAGATTTTTATAAGCGACTGTTTTAAATACTTATGACTATAACTAGAGTTCAGTCTCCTGCTTTATTCTTCCAAAAACTGCCATGTTACTGTTATTAATTTAAAAGATTGCATTTTTAGAGATTTTCCATTTCTGTACTTGCTTTCAACAATTAGGCATCTCTGTCTAATTTTTACATGAAAAAATTTCACTGAAGATATGATCAGTAGTCCCATCTGTCAATAATGGTATATAATACAATACTCCTTGTTAGAAAATTTCTCCTAATATTTATATATTTCATTATGCAGATGATATATTATTAGTCTTTACTAAAGTTATGAATCTAATTTTTTAAATACTTTTTATTTACTATTTTATTTTATGTGTATGATTATATTGCCTGCATATACATAAGTGCACTCATATTGTGCAATGCCCATGGAGGTCAGAAGAGGGCATTAGATCCCCTGGAACTAGAGTTATGGATGGTTGTTAGCCACCATGTGGGTGCTGGGAACCAAACGCTGGTCCTTGGCAAGAGCAGCCAGTACTCTTAATGACTGAGCCATCTCTCCAGCCCCAAATCCAATTGTTTTAAACGATTTGCTGACTTCATTCAAAAATTGTATTTACAGCTAGCCCCAGATGAAATTTGGCTAAATGTTTATTTAAAGATTTTGAATATATTGTCAATAATATTTTTTAATCATCATAAATTGCAATTGACCATTCCCTAAAAGATAACATTAAATTCTTTTTAACAGCTTTTAGGCATTTTCAATTTATTTTGACTTTCCTTCAGAATTCCCAATTCAAGATTTTTCTCACATTTTTGTTTCTCTTAAAGGAGACACCAATTTGAATTTTCCCAGCCACATTGTGATACCTTTATAATTCATTTTCTATGATCGAAATTACAGCTAGAAGCTGAACTTAAAACAAAAACAACTTTATCATATTATATTAGAATTACCTATTTGTTTTAAAAACTACATTTTCCCTTGCATCAATGACTAGACAATTAAACTTGTCTTTAATAATTAGAATGGTTATTTCTATCAATAACTAAACAGAAAAGATTTCACCACAAACAATAAAAATTGAATACTCTTATTTAACAGAAATGAACCAATACACTGTGTTTACTGGATACGATCTCTATATTAGACATTATTTATCCTTCCATATTGCCAAATAATTTAAACTATTTTTACAGACTGCAACATTACTTTATATGCAAATATTTTCTTCCACAAATACATATCCTATTCCATAATGTGCTATTTTTGTTTCAGATGGAAACAATAAATCAGGCAAAGGATCTATTACAGAGTGCTGGAATATGGCACTTTTTATAATCCCTGGAGCAAACCACACTTAGTGGCAGAACTTTCAGCTGATATTTTTGCTTTCAAAGAGTTAAGTTACTAACCTACTTACACTATTTGGCTCAATCCATTCCACTGTTGTTTCAAGCAATGTTGACTTATTCCTCAGTCCATTTTGTTATCACTTAAAACATCCTTCAAATACAAATTCGTCTGTTTTTATTTTAAATTTCCTCCACAGAAAGATATTATCATACTGTCAAGTTGTCTTTCAACTATCACAGATATAAACTCAACAAATTACTCAATCTTGTCCTGACTGCCAAATATTGAGTTCCTTCATCTTGAGACTGAAAACCTCAAGTGTATGTCCTAATGAACTTTGGTAAATGAAAGTAACTTACATAAAATCTGGTCATTTTTTAAATTTCCACATGTATATGTTAATGCTTTTTTAAAGCATTATTTTTTTCTGTTGCTTGAACATAAACATCATCTCAAGCTGTTCAATGCACTGCTACAGTAAGACAGGAGGCAAAGACAGAACTGCCCGAAGCTCAAAGGCCAGCCAGCACGGTGTCAACTGCACAGCAGAAACACGAGAACCTCCATCAACATGGTAGAATGAGAGATCCAATTCCTGAAAGGTTGTACTCTGATCTTCATACACGCACAATGCAATGTACACACCTGCACTCATAAAGACACACACACACTTAAAAATAAAATAATAAAATAGGGCTAGTAAGAAGACTCAGTGGGCAAAGTTCCAAGCTCATGGACCAGATGACCTGAGTTTGATTCCTGCATCCAGCAATGTAGCAAGAGAGAATTGAATAGAGTTGTCCTCTGACCACCCACAAACTAAAAATAAAATAAAATAAAAAGAAAGCCCTGTGAGTTCAGGGGTTTCTTTGGCAATTTAAGATTTAAAAAGAAAAAAACTAACAGGAGAAAGAACTTTAACCTAAATACCATTATAGGAATTACATAAAACTGTAACAATGCCAGAGAAGCTAACAAGACAAAATACAAAACAATCTGAGCCTTCAAAAATAACTTAGGAGCAATAAAAAGAACACTTGCTAGGTTCAAAACAAGGAGGGGAGCAAGTAGGAGAGCTGCATTCTTTAGAGCAGATGGTATAAAGTTTACAGAACAACTCAACTACTGTTTGCTTTGTTCTACTTACAAAGGGACCTGTCTCATTGGAAATGTTGGGGAAAATAAGATTCTGTTGATTTCCCAGGCTAGAGGAGAAGGAAGTAAGAGAATGTGTGGCTCCACCCCTCTGGGTCAGAGCATCTCTCATCCAGAACCAATACCAAGAAACAGAAAAAAAATTCTATAATCAGGTTTGGCAATCATTGCCAACTATGAAGAATAAGACAGGTGACTCGAATCTAAAGAAATTCTGTTGAAATTCTGTTTTCAAGCAAAAAAGTAAAACACACGTATTAACTGCTTTTCTTATTGCTGTGATAAAACATCTCAACCCAGAGGAAGAATTTATTTGAGCTTATGGTTTTGGGAGTAAGAGTCCATAATGATGGTGGGGAGAGGCATGGCAGCAGAGGTGGCTGTAGCAGAAAGCTAAGTGATTATTTTTTCAAGCAAGCACAGGAAAGAGAGAGACTAGAAACCCAGCAAGGCTTTAGAACAACCAAAGCCCACCCTCAGTGACATGGTTCCTCCAGCATGGTCATTCCTCCTAAAGCCGCCCAAAACAGCACCACCAACTGGAGATAAAATGTCAAAATACTTTTAGCATATAGGGGACATTCTCACTCAAACCACCACAATACATGTGCAATCTTAATGTGAGATGCTTAGGTCATTTTAGAATAACACACTTAGACAATAGACAAAAGTAAAGTAAACTGGTGCCCATGTAAATTCACTAAGGGCAACCTGTGGTAGGAAGTGCAATTCTTGTTTCTCAGTAGAGTAGAGGAGTATCATGCCCTTGGTACACTTTTGCTTTGTGAATGGCTTTCTTTCTGAGGCTTATGAGCTTCACACTTCTCTTTGGTATTATGTACAGTCTTTTGTACTCCTGAGTAGTATTTCAGATAAATAAACCATAGTTTGTCTTTTTCAAAATGAAAGGGGATTTACTCATGTTGGCAGTCATAATTTATAAAAGATCCAATCACTCCATATTTTTGCCAGGCTTTGACTTACTAATCTGTTCATTTTATTCTCTCTCTGTCTCTTTTTTGTGTCTCTCCCTCACTGTGTTTTGTGTGTGTGTGTGTGTGTGTGTGTGTGTGTGTGTGTGTGTGTGTGTTTGTGGTGTGGGTATTCATTTTGAAAAACATCGATACATTGTCTGGAAACATCATCATTGACAAGTGATAGAATGAGTCAGCAAAATTTAGTGGGATGAACAATTATGTAGGAATGATAATCTGCGAATCACATTTAATTCTCTTAATCCACCTATTAAATGTACAGGTTTGGGCAACTTAACCAGCCAGTCTGGTATACACAAAAGGTCTCTGTTACTTTTGTTGTTGTCTCCTAAATGACTGGTTCCTCCGAGGGGCAGGGCCTGCTGAGGAAAATGGACTGGGGAGGGGTTTTCTGCGCCATCGTGGAATGGAAGCTGCAAGCCAGGAGGAACACATGGAGTGGTGGGTGTGGAGAGAAAGAGGGCCCCAGTGCCTCACCCACGTGGATGCAAGAGGTGTCATTTACTGACCTGGAATGAGACTGTGGGCCCAAGATGCCTGGGCAAAAGTTAACAGAGACTATGGGCGGGTCTCAGGAGCATCTAATGTGGCAGGCTCTGAGCCATAGCACAAGAGTGTTTGTCTCTGTGTAAGTTCCACCATTTGCCCCCTCCCTACCCGAGGGCATAAACCATAATAAATTTACATAAAATATATGGTTTGCTGATTGTGCAAGAGACCCTGATAGAACTCTGGTGACAAAACTGGAGTAGTCTGGCCCGGATAAACTAACCAAAGCCTTGGGGATGTGGGCCACAGAAAGCAATGCTGTTCCCGCTGCCTCTGTGGCAGGTCAGCTGGGCTCTGATTCTGAAATCCAGGAGCAACTGCCAGGAACCCAGAAAAGGAGCCAATCAAAACCCACATGCTTAATGGGGTTAGTGATAGTCAAATGGGTTATACAATGGATCATAAAATCTGTAACTAAAAAGAGGCTAGCCATGCAGAAGCATGGGCCACAGCTATGTTGTAAATGTGGGGGTATGTTGCTGGTATGTGAAGATTTGTTAAAGGTTATTCAGAGGATAGAAAACTTTTACCCCAAGTGGAGTGCCCAGAGAGGGAGTGTGGCCACTTTGCATAATAAAAGTTGTGCTCCAGGCAGGGGAAACTGAAAAGACTAAAGAGGTCCTGGGAGATCCAGCTGCAGAACTTGACACTTTAACTTGTATAAGGTCCAAGGACTCAGAGGAAGAGACAGATAATAGTAAAAAGAAAAATGACCTAAAAATAAAAGTAGCTAAAGCTGCCCCTCAGATTCAACCATTGATACAAAAGGAAAAAAAAAAAAAAAAAAAGCTGACTGTGTTGTAGATAGGAAATATTCCATACTAGAAATGTTAAAACTAGGAAAAACATACAAGCAAGCAAGCAGAGAGCTGCTAGCCACGTAGCTTGTGAGAGTATGGGACATGGGAGCAAATGACGTCAGTCTAAGCCTTCAGAAGCTTCACAGCTGAGTTATATAACCACCCATCCGTCCTTGCAATATAGGCTGTCTAACCTAGGCCAATGCAGAGGGGAGCAGTCCTTAATGGGATGGCGGGTTGAAGGCATTAAAGATACATGGTTGTCACCAAGGGAGATGTATTAGTCATTTTTCTGTTGCTGTGATAGAAACACTGACACAAGAAATTTATAGAAGGAAGAGTTTATTTGAGCTTACGGTTCCAGGGGAATTACAGTCCATCATGGCAGAGAGGCATGGTGGCTGGAGGTGGCTGGAGGTGGCTGAAGCAGGAGCAGCAGAAGCTAAGCTCTCACATCATCACACAGGCACAGGAAGCAAGACAGCGACTGGAGATCTGGCAAGGCTTAAGAACTCTCTAAGCCCAGTAGCATACTTCCTTCAGGATAGCCACACCTTCTAAAACCAAAACAGCACCATCATCTGGGGACAAAATGTCCAAAAGCTTGGAGCCTATGGGGGACATTTTCATTCAAATCACCACAGGACACTAACATAATTATCAGGGGCTAGAGGACTATAAAGGAGGGGCAGGCATTACTGATAGAACTAGGTATGAGAAAAGCAATATATGATGTCCAGTTCACTGGGCCAGATAAGACTATTTTCACCAGAGATATAAAAGAAAGCTTAATTCAACTAGGACCTCGAGGATGGTATGGGGCTTTAATGCTTTTAGTAAGCCCTTTGATGGGACAGGATCTTTGTAAAGTGAGAGAGGCTTTGGCAAATCTAAATGATTCTGACCAGCATGTAAAACGTGTCTGTAAAAGAACACCCTATGAGAGATATAAAAAGACCAAACTGAAGAAATGATCCACTTGTGTTACTTGAAGACAAATGTGGCAGGGCTTATGTCAAGCCCAAATTCCCAGAGGAAAAAATTGATAAAAAACCAAATTCGGTACTAAGGCATTTCTGGAAGGCTTTAAAACCAGAAGAACAGTTTACAAAAGGATAAAAAAATGTACAAGGAGTGGTAAAGAATCCCCAAGCATTAAATAAGATGCATTTATCTTATGATAAAAGCTATACTAGGAGTGGAAGCAGGTTTTCCTACCAAGTTCTCCCCCAGCAACTTGTTGTGGTCAATGGGAAGATGACAGCTATGGCTACAGTCAGGTGGCAGACCCAGAGCCTGCTTGACTCAGGGAACCAACAAGTGCAGCAGGGACAGGAGTAGCCCCCTGCCTCCTTAGCCCACTGCAGGGTCAGGCAACTGGAGCCAACACCTGTAAGTGTATCAAGAGTAAAAGAATACAAAGAGATCCCAT
>NW_008352391.1:2614344-2638259 GCF_000622305.1 Nannospalax galili
TCTCCCAGGAGTGGTTAAGAATCCCCAACAATTAAATAAGATGCATTTCTCTTCTGATAAAGGCTATACTAGGGGCAGAAGCAGGTTTTCCCACCAAGTTCTCCCCCAGCAGCCTGGTGTGGTCAATGGGAAGATGACAGATATGGCTACAGTCAGGAGGCAGACCCAGGGCCTGCCTGACTCAGGGAACCATCAAGTGCAGCGGGGACAGGAAAAGCCCCCTGACTCCTTAGCCCAGTGCAGGGTCAGGCAACTGGAGCCAACACCTGTAAGTGTATCAAAAATAAAATAATACAAAGAGACCCCATGTAAAGTCCCCCAGGTGCAAAATGACTCCAAAGGGATAATTAAAATTGGTAACAAACTAACCAAATTAATGCCTCATACCTATGCTATGGTACCTAGCAAGGGTCTATGGGGAAAACAGTTAATATGAATGGACAAAACTTTTCCATGCTGTGTGAGACCTTGCCTATGATTGATTTGCTATATAATGTTAACCTTCTTTCGAGTGTTTTGAAACCCATTTGAAATATACCTGAAGAAGCAAAGGCCAGCTATAGCTATAAGAGTCTTAGGAGTTTTATGTATGCTGAGTAAGATGAAGACAGAGGCTCCCAAACTATACAACTGTTAAGAAAATCTACAGTACCAGGGATGGGTGGCCCCCCTATGAGCTGTTGGATAAAGAGAGATCCTAGAGGTCCTCAAATTCACCAAACTATTGCCACTAATGTCAGTTGTACACTAGAAAGGTCAGTAAGGCCATGTTGCTGAAGACACTGCGTGATGTGAGTGTGGGAGAAGAAGAGGAGATGGAGCTGAGACTAAGCCAAAAAAACCCCTCAAAATACAAACAAACCTCTGTGCTACTGGATGGATGACATTCGTATTGCCAGAAGGTGCTATGCAGATCATTAGGGAAGAAAGGATCCCCTAAGATTCTACTCAACAATGGACACCACATGCTGCATACTATAGACATGCCAAGCAATGCCTGCAAGTGCAATAATGGCTCGACCAACATACATACAACTGACAAATTTCTAATTGGATAAAGTCGGCTCCTAGGAGTCGCACACACATCTGGTGCTGTAGACCAGGCCAACACCTTGTGTTGAGAAAGGCTACCAGCCCTAGTGGGGAAGGCATCACAAGTATATTGTTTAATGAATATGGTACACTTATTGGGATATCTTCTAGGCATTTGTATTTACATTTATGTTTGTTTAAACGTGTCTACTTCCTTCCATTTGTTTTTATAGTAGAAGAAACATCACTGAGATAGATCAGTGACCACGGCCTAAAGATGACTAATGGGGAGGCCCAAGAAGCCACTATCTCGCCATGATGCAAGAGAGATTGCCCTATATCTGTCACCCCATCCAAGGCTCAGGGACCTTAGTAGAAGATTGACGGGATGATTGTAAGAGTGGAGGAAAGGGGTGGAGTGTCTCCCAAGTGACTGGTTCCTCTGAGGGGCAGGGCCTGCTGCAAATAATGGACTGGGGAGGGGTTTTCTGTGCCATCTTGGGATGGAAGCCACAAGCTAGGAGGAATGCGTGCAGCTGCAGGTGTGGAGAGAGAGAGAGACAGCCCCAGTGCCTCACTCACGTGGATGCAACAGGGGGCATTTACTGACCTGGGAAGAGACTGCGGGCCCAAGATGCATGGGCAAAAGTTAATGGAGACTATGGGGTGGTGCGGGAGCATCTTACTTGGCAGGTTCTGAGTCATGGCACAAGAGTGCTAGTCTCTGTATATGTTCCCCCATTTACCCCCACCCTACCCAATCGCATAAACCATAATAAATTCACATAAAAATATATTATATGGTTTGTCTGATTGCACAAGAAACCCCAAGAGAACTCTGGTGACAGTTGTCAAATCTCTAATAAGAGATGCACCTCACAGGCTTGTCAGAAAGATTAAATGAAGAATACTCACAATGACTTAAAAGGTGATTGTCACATATCAAATGCTCCATGTATCTTAAATAAAATTATAATAGAAAGTGTAATGTTAAGAAAGTGAAGTGTCAAGTCCAAAGTCCTTGAAAACATGAAGAAAGCATGTTATGTGATGGATATGTTTCTTATGCATAAACAAGGGGATGATTCAGAAGATGAAAAGATGGGCCACAGCAGGGTCTGGCAGGTGAAATATTCTATCAAAGGCAGACATAAAACAGAAGTTTACCCAAAAGTTGAAAAATGTGAAAAAATGATTTAGGTACACTTCTAGTCCTCCCCCAAAGACACACATGGTAGAGGACTGGTTCCCAGGGTTAGGCTATTAGGAGATGATAGAGTCTCTGAAAGGCACAGGCTACAGGAATTCTTCAGCTCATTATAATTGCATGGATAAAGATGTAGACAATGTGAACCAACTCTCTAAATCTGATAAGGTAGTTAGAATGTTTAGCATCAGTTTGAAATGAGGAATATTTGAACATTTTGAAACAACTATCATGATCTAATAGAGGCAAATTCTTATTTTTTTTTATAATCTAGCAAACATATAATACTCTGCATTGTCAGCCTTATGTCACTGTGGTGGTCTGAATGAAAATGTCCCCTATGGGCTCTAAGCATTTGGACATTTTGTCCCCAGTTGATGGTGCTGTTTTGGGAGGTCTTAGAATGTGTGACTATCCTGGAGGAAGCATGTTACTGGGGGTGGGCTTAGAGAGTTCTTAAGCCTTGCTGGATCTCTAGTTGTTCTCTTGCTTCCTATGCCTGCTTGAAGATGTGAGACGCTTAACTTCTACTCCTCCTCCAGCCACTTCTGCCACCATGCCTCCTTGCTAAAATGGACTGTAATTCCCCTGGTAGTGTAAGCTCAAATGAACTCTTTCTTCTATCAATTGCTTTGGTCACTGTTTCTATCACAGCAACAGAAAAGTAACTAATACAGTCACTAAATAATGAGAGAAAATAATTGTTGTGTATAGCATTAGATACCAAGACCATAAATGCAGTAATATCTTTAATTGCATTTATAAGAGTTATAATATTCATATTATAACATTTAATGTGTTTCCTTCCTTTTTAAGGAAGATTATAAAATCAAATAAATATATTCAGAAGAGGATGAATTAGATGTCTGGTTTTTGCTGAAAAACCATTGATAAGAATTATTAGGAGATGGAGGTGTTGGTGTGAGCAGTTTGGGCAGAGAACAAGAACACGGAAACAACCTACAGTAACAAAATGGCATTCAAAGACCTGTCATGAGAAAAGTTTTTCTTCCCTTAGACTAAAATCTATGGGTAGATCCAAAGTGGGTCCACTTGGGGAAGACGATGTGAGCTAACTGTTGGCAGCTTGAACTCCCTTTTCCCCTCCCCAAGAACTCTGCTGCTGCATTTCCAGAACCTGAGCTGCTGAGATGTGAACCTTCTAGTCTGTCATCCTGAGCCTGAGCTTCTTGAGCACAAAGGACTCAGTTGGGGTGATATTCATCTTCCACAATCAGAGGGTTCAGACACAGATGCTTAAGAGACGGGTGCCAAACTGAGTGGAATGGATTATTTAAAATACAGAAGCATCCAAAACATAACTGGATGTGTTTATAGGCAGAATGTCCCCGGTTCCTGGTGACCGTCATGTAAGGATGAAGGCAAAGGCAGTTTAAGCTGTACAAGCAGAGCTTCTCTTCTGCCTTTCTGGGGAGGTAGTTCAACAAGCTCTCTAAAGCTGTTTCTACATCAGTTATGTAAGAACAGATAAATTGGATGGGATAGGCTGCCTCATTCCAAATGCTTTAGATGTGGATAAAATTTAAGGCATATACTAGAATTTTTTTAAAGTCAGAAAAACAAAAACCTCTTAAGAACGTCTGTGGTGACTGTTGCAGGAAGGCCAAGTCTGTGACTAACTTGGCACATGAAGCATTTGATGTCCTGGAGGTGATGGCAAGTTTTCCTGTGGTGTGAATTACTCATTTTGTTTTCCTAGAATGTCAGTTCTGCTATTTTTTCGAATACCATATGTCATTATAAAAAATAAAATCTCAAATTTAAGAATTTTTAAGTAGTATAGGATTTTTAAAAGACTTTCTCATGGACAAAACAATATTGCTTAGAACTTTTATATGAAAAAATTTAGAGGCGTTAAATGTAGGTCCATCTCATACTGGCAGAAGCAAAGCTTTCTTTATTATGTCCGTGACATTTTGCAAATAAGAGAGAAAGACCCTGATGTTTCAAAACCACAAATAATCCTTCTCTTTTTCATTCTAATTATGATTGTCATATTTTACCTTCCTTTGTTTTCTAAGGTCAGTTTAAAATATTCTATAAATGAATTTTCTGTATATATACAATTATGCAGTAGTTTTCATTAACATAATTTCCATCATCTACATTATTTATGCCTGTTTTTAAATGCAATTTTATTTTTTCTTTTATTGGTTTCTATAGTTTTACCTTAGAGCTCTGAGTCACTGTTTTAGATATTTACATTTTGGACAGGGTACTTCTGAATAAATTAATGGGTAATAGAAACCTACTACATCCAATACATTCATAGAAGGATAAAAGCAAAATGATCTAGCTACAATAGCACAAGTAAATTCACTATGAAATCAAAAGATACTGAGTTTGCTTAATCAAAGACAATTATTTGCTGTAAGAGATTTACAACTTATTTGTATAAATAACAGGAAAATAGGGAAGATTGAAAAAAGCAAATTCGCTTTAAGATGAAAAGGATAAAGAGATAAAACAAAGCTCTATGTTAAAGCAGAAGAGATTTTGCTATTAAAATGGAATAAAACCATCTCTTGTAAGTATTGCTGGAACAGGAAGAATCAGGAGCGAAGATTGTCTAGTTTGCAGCAGATGGAATGTTTACCTCCACTTCAATTGAGGCATATTGTTTCCTAAACTGTGCACTTTGCAAAATTTAAACCTCTCCTAGTTCAAAGGCTCTCCTGGGAATACCTGTTATGTATTTCATGTTGGGTCTCCTGGGGACAATGGTAGGTATGCTGTTCAGGGACTTTCTGGTTATGTGAGTCCGGGAACAGCTGGCCCTAAATTGAGGAGTGTGTGAAAGTTGATTATAACTCAAAACTAAGGAGACCAGACGCCCCAAGTTTGAGGATAAGATTGGGTTTTGGCCTTGTATCTGAGCAGAATCATTAGGCATAGCTTCATTTTATCTCAAAATGTCCACTTGAATGATAAATGCAATAGCTATAGCTCTTACAGGTCACCAACTGAATTCTAATTATTGCAGCACCTACTTGTCTTCCTGGTGTGATGGTTAATCTCCATTGCCAATTTGACTGGATTTTTAAAAATCCCCTTGCAAGACACAGCTATAGGTATATCTGTGAAGGTCTTTCCAGAGAAGCCTGACTGATGGGACCTGGACAGAATAACAGGAGAAAGAGAAAACCAGCAGCCTGTCAACATCTTTCTCTGCTTCTGGTTGACCAGGAAGAAAGCAGCTCCCCTTTGCCACATACTTCTACTGCCATGATGTTCTACCCAAGCTCAGAGGGACAAATGACCATAGACAGAATCCTATGACACTGTGACCAAAATCAATCCTTTCTCCTTTAAGTTCTTTCTTTCAGATATTTGTCACTGTGATCAGAAAAGCTAACTAGCACACATGGCATGGGGCCTGGCTGCTCATAAAATATTGCTGGGTCTAAAGAATGAGCCTTCTGTGATAGTCTGTTAGAATCTCAGGTCTCATCCAAGGCTTGCTGATTCACAACACACATTTCAACAGGATTTCAAATGATTCGTATGTACAGAAAATCTAAGGAACGCTACTCTAGAAAATGAGACTCACCTGACAGTTGTTTCAAGATGAATAGTTCTTTGAAAAATACGATGATCAACTATCTACAAAATATCAAGCAAAACATAAAATTAGAATTTTGTATGCTCTCATTTGTAATTAAACTGCCTTCTATATATATATGCAGATAATTATGTCACCCTATTCAAGGTAAGAAAGAGAACATAATTAGCATCCATGTTGTCCCTCAAAGTTCCTCTAGCTAACTACTATCCTAAATTTGCAAAAATCATTTTCTTGTTCTGTAAAAGTAGTTTTAATTAAATGCATATTTCCAAATCATATAATTTCATGTGTCTGTTTGTCGGTAAACTTGGTATAAATGTAACAACACTGCATATATGTAAGATTTCATGCTTTCCTTTCATTCAACTATATATTTGTGAGAGTAATACATGGTGCTTTAAGTGACTATAATGTGTTTCTTTCAGTGCAATCTAATTTAATGCCATATAAATATGCAGCAATGCATATATTTATTCTATCATTTATGGATTTGTGGTTTGGCTTCAGATTAGTTTTAGTTTAGTGACTAAAACCAGGCTATCCAAAGCATTCTTATATATATGTTATACTGCAATATAGAAGATATTTTCTTTAAAATTTTTTATTACATTTATTTATTTACTTTGTGGGGGCATGTGTGGGATCCATGTGTGCTATGACTCACCTGTTGAAGTTAGATAACAACTTGTGAGACTCCATTCTCTCCCTGGCCTAGAACCTACCTTGTCAGGCTCGATGATTTAGTGCTTTACTTATTGATTCATCTGCCAGCCCAAAGCCTTTTTCTAAGGTGTAAACATACCCAGGAATTAAGTTATTGGTTTATAGCATATGTGTATCTTTGACTACACAGGAAAGGAAATCCATTCACCAGCGCCTTTATATGAAACTGGAATCACACCATGAGTGTGTTTGGGTTCATATCAGTCATCATCAATGTTAATAATTAAAGGACTTTTAACTGTTGGTCTTTCTGTCAGATATGTTCTTCATAACCATGAAGAAACAGGCTCTGGATGCTTTTGTTGGGATTTGAGCATTTAAACACTTTATGAAATTAGGCAGTTTAGTTCATTGCTCTTATTTTATACTCAGGCATTTGTGAATGATCAGAACTCTCCTATTTTTATATATTTGAATATAGCTCTCACAGTATCAGAAGGTGCTATGCAAGCTATTGAAGGAGAAAAGGAATCAATAGTTATACTCAGCTGTAAAACCTAAAAACCGAAAAAATGACCAGCCAAACAAGATATTCCCAGTGGTGCAATAGTGGCACTTTTGGCATCGGAGTAACTAACATTTGTCTAACCTAACATTTGTCTAACCGGACTTAAGTACTGATTAATAGGAGAGAATTCATGCCTGGTACTGTCAACCTAGCCAACTACCCATGGGTGGAGAGTTCATATATCCTAGAAGAGAACCCAATACTGCCATTTTTCTAAATCAATATAATTGCTAGCTCTTCTTATAACAGCCAATAAATGTAAGCCACGTCCCTCATCAAACAAGTTTCCTTTGCAATAGACAGAGTTATCACAGAGATTCATAACTGATCAAAATGCAGAGAATACATGACCGTGGGTGCACAGTCCCAAATAATACATCTACAATACAACTTTTATACTTAAGACTTAGAGAACATAACAGAAGTGGGTATGAAAAGATAAGAGCCAGAGGTCCAGGATACCTGCTGCTACGGTGTCTTCTAAACATGACAGGTACTGCACCTATGACATTTCAATGATATGGTTACCCAAACAAGACCTGCATAATGACAACACCCATTGACATACCAACACGGATGGTGGAAATTTAGCAAGACAAGTAATCAATGGCTACTGAGATAGGAAAAATCAGTTTTCTCCAGGGACAAGTTCCCTGACAGGCTATCTAATCCCAAGTTGTCAGCTCTAAACACATGTACACACAAAGAATAGTAAATGGACTCAGTAAATTATATGTTATACATCTAACACATATATGCATATAAATGCATAACATTTATATAATGTATTTATATAAATGAAAGGGTGGAAATGATGCAAATACAATACTCACATATGAAAATTTTAAAATTCAAATTAGAAAATATTATCAGTCTTCAAAAGACAGGATGTTAAGACTTATCATCAAAATGACGAATGTGTGAGGTAACACATTTGTTGATGTGATAAACTTAACTGTCCTACATGTATATGTCCTTTAGAATGTCATTGTGTGTTGGGTGTAACAGTGCACACTTCTAATCCAAATACTCTGCAGGTGGACACTGGAGACTCAAGAAAGCCAGGGACTAAAGCCAGGGCTAAGAGCCACTGCCTGCTTTTGCAGAAGACCCAGGTTCTATTCCAGCACCCACATGGTGGTTAACAACCATCCATAATGCCAATCCAGGGGATCTGATGACCTAGTCAGACCTCTAAGGCATTGCACACATAGGTTCACTGACATACCTTCAGGCAAAACACTCATACACATAAAATAAAAATAAATTTAAAATGAGAGTTCAAGGCCAGCCTCAGCTGTATAGTAAGTTCTCAATCAGCTTCGGCTACATGAAATTCTGTCTCTTAAAATAAAAGTATATAATTTATATACTAATTCAAAAATAGTGAAAAATAAGCATTTCCTACATTGTTTGAAGAAAACTTTATTTTAAAATCATATATGTATTTTATTTTATAAAAATATAGATTTTCTTGTACATTTGAATCTTCATATCACAGAATTTATTTTTACATGGTGTGAGATACAGATCTTCAATTTGAAATCATTTACTTGTTTGATAATCAGTTTTTTATACACACAGTATATAAGTGTGAGCTGATCAGTTTTATGGCATATTGTTACTTTTCACTGTGTATTTATCTATATGATTTTCAATGTCAAATTGACAAATTTGCATGAGTAAGAAGTGACCTCTTTAGTTCAACAATATAAATTGAAAACTTACTAATGCCATAAAAATAAATGTGTTTTAAATTTTGTTGGCGTGTATATATGACAAAAATAATATAGTCAGTATATACATATATCATATATATGTATAAAGCAGTGTATGTGCATATAAATATTTGCTGTTATAAAACCATGTATTGGAAAATTGTATATTTTTCCATTTGGGGGTTTTAGTATTTCTCAAAAACGTTATAATTTTCCTGGCAAAATCTTGCACATTCTATGTTAAATGCTCAGTGGTTCACTTTTCATGCTCTTGTCTTCATGAGATGTCTTTCGTTTCATTTTATAACCCTTTATTGGATATGTTAAAATATGTATAATTTTGTATATTGATTTTATGTGTATCTACTTATGGATCATTTCTATTTTGAGGTTTTTCTCTCTGATCCATGACATCGTATGCTGTGGGAGTCTACTACTCGCCCTTTGTCAGTCTTGTGCATCGCTTCCTGATAGTTGCCTCTCTTTGCTGTGTAACTATTTGATGGACATCATGATAGTTCTGTTCTTCATTATTTCTAGTGTGAAAGAGAATGATTTCAAGAGTTCACCCATATACTCTCAAAGGGAAAGATGTCAGAGTTTACCAGCAACATATTTCTTGTGTAAATTCTTGTAAATAATAGTTATAAAATAAAAGGAATTTCTTTGAATTTTAATTTTCTAAGTTTCATCATAAATTGATTATGAATTTTTCTTTATTCTAAGAATAATAATTTATTTTCTATATTAAATATTGTGTTTTTATTTAAAACATTTTTTAGAGATGGAATATTATCATTTTATATGCATGTCACCATTTTTTTCTGCTTTCTAAGTTTGCATGTATTTAAAATTTTTCATTTAAATATCATGAATTTTGTGGGCAGATCTTTAATTGTTGCTTTAACTTTGAAAAAATATTGTAATGCCTTATGCTGGAATTTACAGGCACTGGAAAGTGTTTTCTGACCAGGACAGTAATTAAGTCCAACAATTAATAAATAAGAACCAATTAAACTAAAAATCTTCTGTCCACAAAGAAATCATTTGAGTAAAGAGGGAAAAGTCTTTACCAGTGATACCGCTTATGAAGAGGTAACATCTAGATTACGCAAAGAACTTAAAAAAAAAAAAAACCCTAAATATCAAAAAATCACAAACAACCCAATTAAAAGCTGGGACAAGGAGCTGAGTAGTGAATTCTCAAAAGATGAAGCGCAAATGGCTGACAAATACTTAAAATGTTCAACATCTTCCGTCATCAGAGAACTGCACATTAAAACCACTTTGAGATTTCATTTTACCCCATTCAGAATGGCTCAGATCTAACCCCCACCCCTAAAAAACCCTAAAAACAAGGACCAATGCTAGCAAGGATGTGAGGAAAGGGGACCGCTTGTTCACTGGCAGGGGAAGTACAAACTGGTTGTAGCATCTATGGAAATCAGTGTGGAACTTCTTCAAAAAGTTAGAAATCAATCGCCTGTGTGGTATAACCATACCACTCTTGGGCATATACACAAAAAGTTCTATATCCTACTACAGAAATACTTGTCCAGGCATGTTCCTAGCTTCTCTGTTCATAATAGCTAGGAAATGGAGAAAAACTAGATGTCCATCAACTGATGAATGGATAATCAGGTATGGCATATTTGCACAGTGGAATATTATTTAGTTGTCAAAAAAAGAAATCATGGAACTTTCAGGTAACTATATGGAACTGGAAATAATCATCCCAAGTGAGGTAGCCCAGATAATGAAAGTCAAACTTCACATATTCTTTCTAATTGCTGGATGTTAGCTTTAAATTCTGAGATATACATGTTTCAATTGGAAAATCCAGAAAGGTCAGGTGTGATGGCTTAATCCTGGGTGTCAACTTGATTGGATCTGGAATTAACTGAAATGAGAGAGATCTTCTTAATTGGATCATCTGAAGCTGGGTGTTAACTTCTGACGGAAGCCCATATAAAAGGCCATGGCTTCTTGCTGTTTGCCTTTTCTCTCGCTGGTGAATTGTCTTGCTGCTGTGGACTGAGAACTAGCCAATCTTTTGGAATTCATCAGACCTTCAGTGCCAGATTGGGACTACTGAGACATCCAGCCTCATGGACTGAGCAACTACGGATTCACAGCCTCTCCAGTGTGGTGCAGCCATCATTGGACTACTCAGATTCTATCTTGTGAGCTAAGCTGATAAATCCCTATACATATATATATATTCATTCTACCAGCTCTGTTTCTTTGGAGAACCCTGACTAATACATCAGGAAAGAGAAAAATGGCCTGGGGTGGGGGTGGCCATAGGAGGAGAAATAGAATGCAGTGCTATAAAGGGGGAAAGGGGAAGAATAGAGTGGGAGTAGGTAATTGGGGTACAGAATGGGAGGGCAGGGCAGAGGAAGGAGCATGGAGAGGGGTAAGTAACATCACTTTTTAATTGCATTTAAGGTTCACTTCATAAGATAGAGTCCATATCTGACATTAATAACAGGTTGAGGAACATGTGGCTGGACAGGACACAGGCCATAGGGAAGAGCCTAATATTGTTATTCCGTTAAATGCAGTATTAAAGTTACTTCTGATGACTTATTGTTATACCCATAGATTGATAAGCCTCTCAGCTCTCACCAGAGAAGCTTCCTCATTCAGCAGATGGTGATTAAACCAGAGACACACAATTGGCCAATGTGCAGAGAATAAGAAACTGCAGAATGATTATCCCTGAATTGGACCCTATGTCAAACTTCTGCCTCCAAAAGGTCAAGGATTATTGTAGAAGAGGTGGCAACAACAGTATAAGAACCAGAGGCGGTGAATGACTACAAAGAAACAAAGTTTTCCAGACAACTGGTTAGTAACTTCCTCCTGTGAACTCACCACAATGGTGACAGCATGAACAAATACCATGTAAGCTCAAGCCAGACAAAGTCCCAGTAGAGACATGGGAAAATGGGTATGAAACCCCAACCCTATCTGAGTAACTACTGGAAACTGATAGCTGTTGGGAAGGCGTCGGTGTCTTTTAAAGGTGTAACTCTTGGTAGGGTACCCAGGTTCCAGTGGATGGATCTATGTGGAGGGACATATGAGGCACAAATTTGACTCTATAGGCCTTAAAACATATATAATAGAGTGCAAGAAATTGGGTGGGTAATAGTAAGAGGGGGCAGAGAGAGGAGGGAATCTAAATATGATCAAAATATAGTGCACATTTTTGCAAATATTCAATTTAATAAGAAAAAATAAATAAAATGGAATAATTGAAAAAAAGAACCCGAATGGTAATAATCACAAAGCCAAATAAAATTCAAGTCTAGACAACCAGAAAAATGGTTATTTTTATATTCCACTGCTTGAGTCACTTTTTATGTAAATTCTATTTTTTTTCTGGGCTATTATGTAGCTATTTCCTCCAAATTATCTTCCTTCCAGGAAGCTGGAGGAAATTTCACAAGTTTCAGGAAGTAAAAAAATTTACAAGGCTCTGGAGGGTCTAAGATTCACAAAGATTTTAAAGGTTATAAAAATAGCAACTATTTCAAGAGAGATGAGACTCTCTAACCAGCCGAGCTGCCTGAAAGTTGAGCACGTTTGCCCAGGGTTATTAAGGTTTTCATGAGCCCCCACCCACGGTCCTGTAGGTAACCCCAACAGATTCAATACTTCACTAAACTAGACTGGTGGGGAAACATTCCTCTACTTTGTCACCAGCGCCCTATCTAGGGTGAATACACATTTATTCATGTCTCTCTAGTAAAATTTGCAGGACGTGAGTTTTCAAACATCTTCCAATTAATGTGTAGCAAAATCATCAGTATCCAATATTATCATAAGATCACCCATGTTTACGTATTTGTATTCTGCACATCTGTTTCTGTTCCTTCCCCTAACATTCCTTAGTTATAAAATATCTCAGTTTTATTAGTCTTCTCAGACTATGAATTTCAAGACTTTTTAAAACTTCAATTAAGTGGATACTTTAGATCTTTCTGTGTGTTGTCTGATACATACTGGATTTCATTCTTAGGGCTCCAAAACAAACTGAATAGTTTTAAGCAACAAAAGTTATTGTCTGGGCTCTGGGATTAGAATTAAATTTTAACTTCAACAGAACAGCATTGCCTCTGAATTTTCCAGACGAGTTTTCTCCTTTAGCTCCTGTATCTTCTGGTGGTTCCAAGAAATACTAGGAGTCCTTAGGCTTACAGGCACATCACCTTATTCTCTTCCATCTTCTCATGGCCTTTTCCACTCAGAGAGGGTCTGTGTGTATATCCAAATTTCCCTTTCCTTACAAGAGTATCTGTCACTGTAATAGGTTCACCCACTATAATCTCGTATGATCTCATGTTAAAGTGATTTCATACACAAACACTGTATTTGCATCAGAAGTCTTTCTAAAGTCTTTATAAAACATCTCTCATGTTAAATTAGTCATTGTTTGAATATGCAAATATATCCTGCTTGCATAATACAGATAGCATAACTGTGCTTTTGACATGCACACACATATTTATCTTTATCCTTTCTATAAATGATCATTATATTCCTTGAAATGGTACCAAAAGATTATTTGTATTTATATATTTTAAATAAATGTTCATTTTGAAATATATGAAGCACATCACATAGGAAATAACCCAGTATCGACATATTGTGTCTATATTATGAGTATTTCTCAAAAAGTGATTAAAATATTCGTAAAATGACATTAGGTAAAACATAAAAAATTTAATATTTGAAAGACAATGAAAATGTCAAATGTTCAAGACATATCTCACATACTGTAACCAATTTATCCAATTCTCAAATCACAGCTTTACAAATGTTATTTGGTATCTTTCACAAACTTCAATGGCCTATTCCATTTTCATCCATTTACTAGCTATGTAATCACCCCTCATGTGTGTTATAGAAAATATAAAATGTATGCATTACAATGTTTTGACTTTGCTCCAGATACATTATTTTAATCAAATATTCTGGTTCTCTACCATTACAGGAGGCTATGTGACTGGACTAACCAACTGTATTTGTGTGCAGTTATTATATGTATCATTTATACTTGACCTCTAATGGCCCAAGAACCCTTTGCATACTTTTTCTCTCTCTTATTAACACAGAGAGATGTGAAAGATTACAGTGTCTTAGAGACAAGAAGATGACAAGTTTCCATATCACTGAGTTATCATTTGGAGGAGTGTTAATCTGAAAAGCTAATGAAACTTCTTTCAGTGTCTAATGTAAATCAGATACAGACTATGATAGAGAAAAACCACTGGTCTTTGAACATGCAATCATTGTGGCATGTGCAGGGTACCATCCTGACCAACACAAGTGATTGCAACCTTGAATTGCAACATCACTGTAAGAAAAAAAGACTGAAATAGTTTGCACTGATTAAAGAAATATTCAGGTTAAGGTATATAGCACTAATTTCTTGAAGAAGGCAAAAAATAGAAATAGCAGGGCAGACAGCTGAATACCCTTGTCATGTGTTTGCAAAACACTTAAAGCTCCTACCCTAGACTTCAAATACAAGCAATGAACCACCTCTGACTGAAGTTCTATGTGGAAAACATCATGACGGAATGCCCATTGTGAACAGCTTGCAGTGTTTGTCAAAGTGCTGTACAAAGGAGGAAATGAACTTCATAAAGAAGAGGATGGTTTGAAATAAGAAACAAAATGGAATGTAGAGGGTCTAGAAATTCAGGGCATTGCAGGCTTTGAAGAAGAGATTGCTTCTTTCAATTCCCTGAAACAAAAGATGAAACTTAAAATGGCTTTGAATGTTAATGGTAATGCAATTTCTCAGTTGAGTAAATTTATTTGAATATATATCAAGTCATAGTGGTATCCTTCCCACCTCTGTTTCCACATAGCCTTATAATATCTACGGCTAAGCTTAGAAAGGAAGCCAATTCCAGGAAGCCTAGAAATAAAGAAGGTAAAAATACTGATTGTTAACTGTATGAGAGATTACTGCCCTGCCTAACCCAATGAGGAATCTCCATCTGTTAGAACAATTTGACTTTCTCCCCATTTTCTGGTCTGGCTCTTGTTCTCACTCATTCACTCCTTCGGCTGGCTTTTTATGATTAACAAATTAGCTCCTGGCAGATCATGGCATGTCCCAGGGCCTTAGGTGGACATTGAATGAGACAATCAATTCCCCAAAATCCCAAGGGCAATCAAACTTAACCTTGACTCACACTTCCTCTTATCACAGTCTTGAACAAGCTCAGTGAAGGAAGGAGGGTTCTTTGAGCTGCGGGCCAGATATCATTATCTCTTGGCAGAGCCATGCTTTAACCAGCCTCTACCTATATTAGCTACCTTTCTGTGGCTGTGATAAATCACCAGGACCAAGGAAACTTATCAAAAAAAGAATTTATTGAGTTTATGGTTCCAGAGGTATAAGGGGTGGGGAGGTATGGCAGGAGGTTGAGCACTCACATATATCTTCAACACACACAAGAAGTGGGAGAAATACAAGTGTGACAGGGCTATGAACTTTCAAAACCATCCCAATGACGTCCTCTATCAAGATCACCTCCAGAGCCTACCCAAACATCATCAACTTTCAAATACTTGAAACCTACAAGGGCATTCCTCATTCAAATTACCACACTACTTGACCAGTGCAAATGAATCGGAGTTCACGGTGTGCTGTCAAATCCAAGTCCTGTTTTCTGTCTTTCTGTCTCTGTTGTTTACACAGTACATTTTTGTAAGTGTAAGACAACTGTCTACACTCTTATTTGGACATTTATTTAGTATATTTTGTTATCAAGAAATCTAATGTGAATTTGTTGTGTTTTGCTTTTTTTTTGAGGCAAGGTATCACTATGTAGCCCTGACTGGCTTAGAACTCACTATGTAGATGAAACTGGCCTCAAACTCATAGAGATCTATTTGCCTCAGACCCTTGAATTCTGGGATTTAAGATGCGTACTACCACGGCCTGCCCACCTACTATGTTTATGCAAACTTATTTTGCAACAGGAACCTAAGAAATATTCAATGAATTTATTTGTTATAGAATTTGAATAAGAGTAATTCCTTTCTCTGGAAAACCAGGGACACTGGAGGGAGGGGTAGTCAAGACTGATGCTGGACCAATAAGTAAATACAAAGAAACCTTTCCACAAAACTGTTGAAAGATGTTCCATAAAACTGGCCACTTATGCTGTGTGCAAATGTGCTAGTCTTGCCCACAATCCTTTGAAACCATTCTTGCCTCAAAGACAATACAAAAATAATTGACATGCAACATTGGGTTCTTTGGCTGTACATTGAAAACTTGTGATTTAATGGTGCATCATCTCAGGCCCCTAACCATATTGAAATGCTGTTTAGTTTGTGCTGCTGATAAATTGACCATGATCTTACTGTTTTCACAACACAGGGTCTTAAGATTCTCAGGGTCCATTGTTACCCATCTGGATAAAGCATAGATTTCACAGAGGATTCAGAGCACCTTATTAACCACTTTCCCTTTCCCATTATAACTTCCCTTCCTTCCTTCTTCCTCTGTGTCCATCCTCTTCCCTCCTCTACTCTCCTCTTTTCTCTCTCTGGCACTATCTTTAGCTCAGGTTAGTCTCAAACTATGTAGTTACAGATGATATTGAACTCCTGATCCTCATGCCTCCACATTTCAACTGCTGAGATAACAGTCATACACCACCACACATGGGTTAGGCAGTGCTGGGCATCAAACTCAGAGCCTGGTGCATGTTACTGGGGCAGTCTACCAACTACCAGCTTAGCCATATCCCTAGATCCCCATTATCAGTATCTTAACTCTGCTGTTTACCAGTGCTTCTCCTAAGTAACTGAAGATACCATAAGCCACCTGCAGGATATTACCCAGAGTGCTAGTCACAGTTCAGACCTCTGCACCCATCCAGAAACATGGAAGATGACTGTCGGGTCCTTGGAATGAATATAGATGATATAGATAGATAGATGAAAGACAGATGATAGATAGATAGATAGATAGATAGATAGATAGATAGATAGATAGATGATAGATGATAGATAAATAGATGATAGGTAATATATTTATAGATGATAGATATAAAAACCATTCTTTTAATTGAATTCTTTGATTTTCAAAAACATAGATGATTTTAGATCCCCTCCCCTAACCATGCCTTCCCTTATTCCCCCCCACCCAATTTAATGTACTCTCATATGTAATAAGGCCTATAGACTCTAATTTGTGTCCCAAATGTCCTTCAGTGTGAGTCCATCCACTGGTTTCTATCCAAATATAGAATAAAAATAAGAATATTAAAAGAAGAAGAAGAAAAAAACCCTCTTCCTATTTCTAGCAAAATAGTAGACCAGGCTGGCATAAAACCTCACCCACAAAAAGAAAAAATTTCTGGATAAACAAAATAGATCACATTCAATAATTGTTTCAGGGTCCCTAAAGGAAAGGAAGCATACAGAGTGTAGACAGGAAGAGGAAACTGAGATGCTTTGTAGGAAGAGGATTCCAAGGCTGTGGAACTCACTTCCTGCTATGAAAAAGGTGGTGACTGAGGGAGGTGAGGGAGGGCTGGAAGGAGAGAGGAGGTGGAGAAGGGAGGTGGAGGAGGAAGGGGAAGGAGGAAGGTCAGGAAGGGAAGGAAGGAGGGAACTGGATAAGAGAATAGGAGGAAGAGGAAGGAAGGGTGGGGCATGAGACAGGGGATGGAGGGAAGGAACTGAAGGAGAGAGGGAGGTAAGGAATGGAAGTGAGGGACAGAAGTGGAGGAGGGAAGTGGAGGAGGGAGGTGCCCTGGGAAATGAAGCCTGCAGGCCAGGGAGGACCTGGCACACTCTGCCCCCCCCCCGCCTTCTCTGACATCATATACATTTGTGTCCGCTATAGTTAAGAATTACTTTTATCTGTGGTAAACATTACTTAATATGCAATCCAAAGCTAAATTGGAGACCAGCGTTTACAGTGCAACTGAGAAATGAACATAAATTGGTCAAAAACAAACATCTCACTAAGTCTAAGGGAAAACAAAGAAAAAGGTACTGGGAAATCATCTTGAGCTGTACAGAAATACCCCAGGGAAGAAAGTGCCTACATCCTCAGACAATGAAAGCACTTTAAAACGGTGTAAATAAGAGAACAATCCATTGCAAACAAGCAACAGTTGTTAGGAAGTGCGATATCTGCAATTCAGAAGCTTGAGATTCTACACTTCAATCTCAGGGATATTTTAATGTAATTACATTTAAATATTGGAGAAACTCAGGATATATTATTCTTAAATTAAGAATAAAAGGACACACACCAAAAAGAGATATGTTAGATTGTTAGAATTCATCAGTTTTTAAAAAGTAATCGCACAGCCCTTGTAAAATTACACGAAAATCAACACAAAGTGAAAATCAGACAAGGAAACAAGTGACACAAGGACCGTGTGCAGCCCACACTGAAAAAGACCTTCAGAGAAACAGAACAATAATAATGCAGGGGAAATGATGTTAGACTTTTTTCGTAATTGGGGAAAGTTGTGAATCTTCAAATTTAAAAGCCATCCATGTTTTCAGCTAAATTTTAAGAAGACACGATTAATCACATTATACTAAAACTGTAAAACAGTAGAAGTAAATAAAGAAACCCTGCAGCATCCAGAAGATAAGATATTATCTGTGCTACATCAAGGGAGACTGATGGAAATCTCATTAAAAACAGAAGAGACCAGAAAATGTGGAAAAGTGTCTTTAAAAAAATTATTTGTTTAATAATCGCATAATTAGAAGAAGAGTTTCATTACAGCAGCACTGGCGTATTCAATAAGAATTTCCAGAGCTAAGCTGCATCTCTTTCAAAGTTGGCTGTCATTTTAGGTTTACAGTTGAATTAATGCAGTTATTCAATATTGTACTTAGTATAAACCCTATAAGACATAAAATTGAATGAGTTTTTAAAATTTTTTTAAAAAATTTATATATAACTCTTATTTTATGTGTATGCATGTATTGCTTGCATGTAGGTAAGTGCACCTGTGTCGTGCAATGCCCGCAGAGGTCAGAAGAGGCTGTAGGATCCCCAGGACTGGAGTTACCGACAGTTGTTATCTGCCATGTGGGTGCTGGTCTTCTGCAAGAACAACCAGTGTTCTTAACCACTGAGCCATCTCTTCAGCCCTGAGGTTTTAACCTTTAAAAAGGATATCCAGGGGTTGGGGATTTAGTTCAGTGCTAGAGTGCTTGCCTAGCAGGCGCAAGGCCCTGGGTTCAGTCCTCAGCTCTGAAGAAAAAAAAAGATCTCCATTTCATTTCAAAATATACTTTTTCATACAGAAAAACTCATTTTTAATGCAACTAACACTTAGATGTTTGCATATGTGTCTCTAATCTCTATATATTTGATTATTACTACTCATAGTTGCTTACTTTCTGAGCTCCTTGGCATCTGAGCATGGATATAAAGTCATCAGGGAGATTTCAAGGGTAATCTTTTTCACATCAACTAATTAACATGAAGAAAATTTTTATGCTTCTTCCTCAAATACAGCTCATTTTTTTTTACTTAGTGATTTTTTTGTACATGTTTCATACGGAATATCCCAAACAATCTTATTCATCTATATACCTACATCCCAAGTGGTACCCTCCCATAATCTCCCTCCCCACTGGAGCCCATACACTCTGTCATCCCTATTACTGTCTACAGTGTTGTCAGTGCCTCCAACCATTCCCCAGTGCTTATCCATCCTCTGAGTCTAGTCAGCCTATCTAGAGCTCCTTCTTTTATGAAGATCATCTCTTCTGCATCTAGCAGCAAGCAGTTGCCAATATTCCTTTAGATAAGATTGGGGTCTGCTGTTCATTTTCCCAGCTCTATGCTGGGTTATTGTCTAGGAGTCTCTTGGGTCACCCTGGCCAACAACTCAAAGGAAGGTATCTCCTGCCTGGCATTGTTTCTTGTTATGTAGTCTTTAGCTATACACATGGAGTCTTAAAGAATTATACTGATACTTTTAATCTTTGGTTGTTCTTTCCTTTTGGATGTTTGAGACCATGCAGTTGGCCCAGATAAACCAATTTATATTTACTCTTAAAGTCATTTGAGGATCTGTTCCTCAGGGGTCACATGGGCTTGGGAGAAGCCCCTGGCTCCTTTCTTTTACCATGTTTCCTCTGAGTTGACCCTCCTTTTTGTAGAATGGACACTGGTTCAAGTCCATCTGGTGGGGCCTCCCTGAACAAGAGGACAAGGAACTCACCAGAGTTAAAGGACATTTTGAGAGATGGTCCATAGTTCCCTGGAATTTAGTTGACCTTGGAGGACAAAGGGAAAAAATGTCCTTTAAGTCCTTCTGACCAAATTAGTATAGGCCTCAAAGTATGGCTGTTAAACATCCAAGAAGGTTAGTTCTACCAGTCTGGTACTTTTAATTACCATGTACTATGTAGATAAAGCTTGGGCAAAAACCAAAGGATTTCAGATAAACCTTGACTAGGCATATATTATGTTCTTTAAGCTAGTTGTATGTATAATTTGTCAGTAGGTTGTTGGACTATTATGGTTCCCTCTGTGTTTTTTTTTAACTACCTAGGTATTATCTCTCACATTGTCTAACCCTTCCACCATGGTATCCCCACTTAAAGTGCCCCAATTTTCCCCATATCTTCCTTAATAACACCCTTATCCTATGATCTCATCTCTCCTGAGCTCCTTCTTTTTGTTTATCCCCAAGGTTCCCTGTATAACCTCCCCTCCCCACACCATTTAAAATAACCCCATTTTAGTCTATATCTCCCTTATTAACACCTATTTACTACTATTCTTCTCTTTCAGATTCTTTCTTTACCTTCCTGGTTCCTTTTCATTATCCTGGTTCCTATAGTTATGTCTGGAGATATACTCACTTATAAGGATCTGGTTCTAGGATCCACACATGAGGGAGAACATACATCGTTTGTTTTTCTGAGTCTGTGTTACTTCACTTAGTATAACAGTTTCTAGTTCCATCCATTTACTTACAAATTTCATGATTTCATCTTTCTTTACTGCTGAGTAAAACTCCATCATATAAATGAACCACATTTTCATTATCCACTCATCAATTGAGGGACACTTAGGTTGCTTCGATCTCTTAGCTATTGTGAAATGAGCAGCAAAAACATGGATGTACAAGTGTCTCTGCAATAGGATTTCTTTGGGTATATGCCAAAGAGTGGTATAACTGGGTCAAATGGTAGGCTTATTTGTAGTTTTTTAAGAGTTCTCCACACTGCTTTCCATAGGAGTTGAACAAGTTTTCAATCCCTCCAGCAGTGGATGAATGTTCCCCTTTCCCCACATCCTCTCCAACATTTGGTATCATTTGTTCTCTTGATCTTAGCCAGTCTGACTGGGGTAAGATGAAATCTTAAAGTGGCTTTAATTTGCATTTCCCTAATTACTAATGATGTTGAACATCTTTTAAGATGCTTCTTAGCCTTCCTTATTTCATCTTTTAGGAACTCTCTGTTCAGTTCCTTAGCCCAACTTTTAATTGGGTTACTTTGTTTCTTGATTCTTTTTTTTTTGAGTTTATTATATATTCTGGATATTAAACCTCTGTCAGATATGTTGCTGGTGAAGATTTTCTCCCATTCTGTGGGTTTTCTCTTCACTTCCTTGGTTGCTTCTTTTGATGTACAGAAGCTTTTTAGTTTAATGAGGTCCCATTTGTTTATTCTTGAACTTGTTTCCTGGGCAATTGATGTCTGGTTTTTAGAAAATTCTTTCCTATACCTATATCTTGTAGGATATTGCCAATGGTTTCTTCTAACAGTTTTAGAGTTTCAGGCTTCACACTGAGGTCTTTGATCCATTTGGAGTTCACTTTTGTGCAAGGCGAAAGATAAGGGTTTAGTTTCATTCTTCTATAGGTAGAGATCCAGTTTTGCCAGCACCATTTGCTGAACATGCTGTCTCTCCTCCAGTGAATGTTCTTGGTCCCTTTGTCAAATCTCAGGTGGCTGAAGTTGCATGTACTCATATTTGGGTCTTCAATTATGTTTCGTTGATCTATGGGTCTATTTTTGTGCTAGCACCATGTTGTTTTTATGATTATAGCTGTGTAATATAGTTTAAAATACGGTATAGTAATCCCCCCGGCATTGCTCTTAGTGCTCAGGATTGGTTTGGCTATCTGAGGTCTTTTGTGCTTCCCATATGAATCTTAGGATTGCTTTTATTTCCAATTCTGTAAAGAATGCCATCAATATTTTGATTGGCATTGCATTGAATCTATAAATGGCTTTTGGTAGGATGGCCAGTTTCGCAATATTAATTCTTCCAATCCATGAACATGGGAAGTCCTTTCATCTTCCAATGTCTTCCTCAATCTCTTTCTTTAAAGATTTAAAAATTTCATTGTGGAGGTTTTCAATGTCTTTGGTCAGGTTTATTCTGAGATATTTTATTATTTTCTTTCAGCTATTGTAAAAGGGAATGTTTCCATGTACTCTTTCTCTGATTTTAGTTATTGGTATATAGAAAGGCTACAGACTTTTGTAGTCTGCCACTTTACCAAAAGTATTTATCATTTCTAGGAGTTTTGTGGTGGAATTTTTGGTGTCTCTTAGATATAATGCCATATCATCTGCAAAAAAGCAATAATTTGATCTCTTCTTTTCCAATTATTACTCCTTTAATTTCTTCTCCTGTCTTATTCCTCTTGCAAGAGTTTCAAGCACTATGTTAAAGAGAAGTGGAGATAGTGGACAGTCTTGTCTGTTTCCTGATTTTATTGGGAATGCTTCCAGTTTTTCTCCATTTAGAGTGATGTTTGCTGTGGGTTTGTTGCATATGGCTTTAATTGTGTTGAGGTATGTTCCCTCTAGTCCAGTTCCCTAGGACTTTGAACATAATTACATGTTGAATTTTGTCAAAGGTCTTCTCTGCGTCTATTGAGATGACCATGGGGTTCTTGTCTTTGAGTCAATTTATATGATTTATGACGCTTATTGACTTACTTATACTCAACCACCCCTGCATCTCTGGAATAGTGTTGATTTGATCATGGTGGATGATCTTTTTAATATGTGCCTGTATGTGGTCTGCAAGTATTTTGTCAAGAATTTTTACATCTATGTTCATTAAGGATATGGGTCTATAGTTTTCTTTTTTGGTTGTATCTTTACGTGGCTTTGGTGTTAGAGTAATGCTCTGTAATGTCCCACTTATTGAAAGTTCTCCCTCCATTTCTATCTTTTTGAATAAATTGCGCTCCCACAGTATTGGATGTAGATCCTCTTTAAATGTCTGGTAGAATTCTGCTGTAAATCCATCTGGTCCTAGGCTTTTTGTAGTGGGGAGGTTTTGTGTTACTGTTTCAATTTCTTTATGTGTTATGGGTCTATTTAAGCTGTTGATCTCTTCTTGGTTTAGTTTTGGTAGTTCCCATGCTTTTAGATACACATTCATTCTTTAGGTTTTCAAAATTAGTAGTGTATAGGTTTTTTAAAGTATTCCCTTATAATATTCTGGATCTTTTTGGTGTCTGTTCTGATGTTTCCCCTCTCATCCCTGATTTTGTTGATTTGGAGGTTCTCTTTCTTTTTATTTGGTTAAGTGGGCTAGGGGTTTGTCAATGTTTTCTTTTCAACAAACCAGCTCTTGGAGTCGTTGATTCTTTTTATTGTTTTCTTTCTTTCTATTTCATTAATTTCTGTTCTGGTTTTTGTTATTTCTTCTTGTCTGATGGGTTTGGGTTTCATTTGTTGTTGCTTTTCAAGTGTCTTGAGTTGCAATGTTAAGTCATTTATTTATGTTCTTTCTGAATTTTGAATGAAGGCACTTAAAGCTATAAAATTCCCTCTCATGCTTTCAGTGTGTCCCAGAGGTTTTGTTGTGTTGTATTGTCCTTTTCATTTAGTTTTAGGAATACTTTTATTTCTTTCTTAATTTCTTTTTTGACCCATTCATCATTCAGGAGTGCGTTGTTTAATCTCCATGTGTTTATGTAGTAGTTGCTAGGGTTTCTTCCAGTGTTGATTTTAAGCTCTATTGTATTGTGTTCTGGTAGAATTATTTCAGTCTTTTTGTGTTTGTTGAGGCTTGTTTTGTGCCCCAGTATGTGGTCGATTTTGGAGAAAGTTCCATGGGGCACTAAATAGAAAGCATAT
>NW_008352391.1:2638389-2648641 GCF_000622305.1 Nannospalax galili
TTCTTAATTTCTCTTTTGACCCATTCATCATTCAGGAGTGTGTTGTTTAATCTTCATGTGTTCATGTGGTGATTAGGGCTTCTTCCGGTGTTGACTGTAAGCTTCATTGCATTGTGTTCTGATAGAATGCATGGAATTATTTCAATCTTTTTGTATTTGTTGATGTTTGTTTTGTGCCCCAGTATATTGTGGATTTTGAAGAAAGTTTCATGGGGCACTGAATAGAAAGTATAGTCTTTGGTGCTAGGGTGGAATATTTCATAAATATCTGTTAGGCCCATTTGATGCACTGTATTGTTTAATTCAGATGTCTCTCTGTTAATTCTCTGTCTTGTTGACCTATCTAATGGAGACAATGGGGTATTGAATTCCCCTACTATTCATGAGTTGGGATTAGTCTGGATCTTAAAGTCCTATAGTACTGTTTGCATGAAGTTGGCTGCACCAGAGTTTGGTGAATATATGTTCATGATTGTAATATCTTCTTGGTCAATTGTTCCTTTGATAAGAATGATGTGGCCCTCTTTATCTCTTCTGATTAGTTTTAGTTTGAAGTCTGTTTTGTCAGATATTAAAATTGAAACCCCTGATTTTTTCTTAGTACGAGTTACTTGGAATATTTTTTCCATTCTTTCACCTTAAGGTAGTGCCTGTCTTTGAAAGTGAGATGAGTTTCTTGCAGACAACAGAAAGATGGATTTAGTTTCTTAATCCATTCAACTAATCTGTGTCTTTTGACTGGGGAGTTCAGTCCATTGATATTTAAAGTTATTAATGAAACATGTGCATTGATTCCTGTCATTCTTATTTCTGTTCACATTCTTGGTAAAGCTGTGCCTTTCCATAGTTATGCCTTCATTATGTTTCTTTCTGTAACCTCTCAGATATAGTCACTCCTTTCTTCAGCTCTTTGTATTGCTTCAAGAACTCACTGAAGGGCTGGTTTTGTGGACATGAAGTCTTCAGCCTATTTATGTCATTGAAGATTTTTCTTTCCCCTTTGACTGTAATAGGCATTTTTGCTGGGAAAATAATCTGGGTTGGCATCTGTGGTCATTTAGAAGTGGGAATACTTTGGTCCAGGCTCTTCTAGCTTTCATAGCTTGCACTGAAAAGTCAGCTGTAATCCTGATGGGTTTTGCTTTATATGTGACTTGCTGGTTTTCTTTTGCAGCTTTCAGCATTGTCTCTTTGTTCTGAACGTTTAGTGTTTTTACTATAATATGCCATAGAGAGTTTCTTTTCTGGCCCTGTCTATTTGGTGTTCTGTTTGCTTCTTGTATTTGTATGGACATGTGTTTCTTTAATTGTTGGAAATTTTCTTCTGCAATCCTTTTGAAGATCTGGTCCATATCATTTTCCTGAGATTCTTCTCCTTCCTTTATGCCTATGATTTGCAAGTTTGGTCTTTTTATTTTGCCACACAATTCCTGCATATTCCATTCTTGTGTTTTTTTAAATTTTTTATAATCTTTGCTTGAGTGTTCTAATTCATCCACTTTATCTTCCACTCTTGATATTCTGTTTTCCATTTCGTTCATCCTATTGGTGAGGCTTTCTCCTGTTGTTTCTAATTGACTCACTATTTCACTTCTTTTTTCATTTCAGCTTGAGTATTCTTTAATATTTCTAGATCTTTTCTGAATTCATTCAGATGTTTATCCCTAGCTCCTTTCAGCTCCTTGATTTCTTAATTTGTGTTTTCTTTAACTGAATTCTTTAATCATGTTTATAATTGTTCTTTTGAATTCCATGTCCTGTGTCATCTCTAGGGGGTTTTCATAGTACTCCTTTACAGAACTATTGATACTTGGTGGGGGTATATTATTTGGGGTTTTCATGTTATTATTTTTTCACTTTGACTTTGACATGTGAATTTCTTTTGTTGTTTTTGACTGTGCTCCTTACTCCAGAAAAGATCCTGGCCTCAGGAATTTGGGGCCTGGGCTGGCCTGGGACTAGGGCCCAAGAAAGATGCTGGCCCCAGGAAGCTGGTGGCTATGCAATCCAGGAATGCAAAGGGAGGTGGGAGTGGGAAGAGGCCCTGAGGGTTCCTGGGGACTACAGTGGGAGGGTGAATGAGGCTGGGGGAGTCAAGGTGCAGTGGGTGCCACAGAACTTACCCAGGAAATATGCTGGCCCCAGGAAGCTGGTGGCTGTGCTGCCCAGGAATGCAAAATAGGAAAGGTGTTTTTAATGGGAAAACCTCAACTTCATCCAGTGAGAGTAAAATGTGATCATTTTGTTGAATGTGTCAAGGATTAAAAATAAGCCAAAATTCATGTATCATTCACAGGGAACTACTAAACAAGTAATTCTAGAAGCAGAGAAGTGACCCAGAAAGTGGTAAGATAGAAAAATAATAATTTAACAATTCTATCTAATCATGTATTTGCTTATCTATCTATCTATCTATCTATCTATCTATCTATCTATCATCTATCATCTATCTATCATCCTCTATCATATACCTGGAAATCTAAAAGAATCAGTGTAAAAATCAATGAAGCACTGTGTTGTATAATGAAACTTCACTGGTGAAGTTGAAGGATGCACTAATGTTCTCTCTACCCTCTGTTCTGCTATGTTCCACAAGTCTCAGGTGTTCCACTGTAGATATGTCACCTAGGACTGAGCATCTCTCAGATGTACATTCTCTGTGTGTGACCAGTTGTGGAACTCTGTAGCAGCCTACATATGTTGCAAAAAGAAATTTCTTTGATGAGTGGTGCATGGTATAGTTGTCTTTAAATATAAGGATCCATACTTAGCATATGGTAAGAAATTTCATTTGTCTAGAGATATGACAGAGAAAGGGTTTTCTCTAGGATCTATGACTGCTCCAGCTATGTATATTCAACTGTGTTTACAGTGCCATTCATGAGTTCACAACCATTGAAAAAGTACAATGTACATAAAAGGCCACAACTGACCAAGTTTTAGAGAATAAGAAACTGAGGAGTGTGTGTCCCTCAATAGGACATATTATACTCACCCACCCACTCAGGGACCATTGTGGAAGAGGGGGTGAAAGTTTGTAGCAGCAAGAGTAGGTCCATGAACATAGGAAAACAGAGGCTTTCAGGCCACTGGAAGCTTGCACATGTGAACCTGCAGCAATGTTGGCATCGAGCACGAGACCCATGCCAACTCAGTGTAGCCATATTGCAGGGCAGAAGTTCCAGGGAAGGGTCCAGCTGAATAGAGACTTACCAGAATATGAGGTATTGAACGCTGTTGAGTAGAAAGTTGTAAGTACTTCTATAATTGCTACAGCCTGATGACTCAGTAACAAAAATAAGTTTTACTTGATCTGTGTTTTAGAGAAGATTTCCAGCTAGGACCCTAGAGAAGCCAGCAGAGGATGCCCAAAGGGCAAGAATCTTAACAAAGTACACATTTAATTGGCAACATAGGAGCAACAAAGAATAAAAACTCTAAAGTTACTACTGTAAGATGGAAAAGTAACCCAGATGCAGTGGTACCTGCCTGTGATCTCAACTACTTGGGAGGCTGAGGCAGGAGGACACCAAATTGAGGCTTGCCTGGGCTTCACGACAATTTCGAAGATAGTCTGATATCCAAGAAAGATCTTGTCTCAAAATAAAATTTGAACAGAGCTGGGCTATAGATCAGTGGGAAAGAGTCTGTCTAGCATATTTAAGTCCTTGGGTTCAAGCCCAAGAAGAGAAAAATGGAAAAAGATGTAAATTAAACTGCAATACTTATTTAACAGAGCTTCACCGTTCTAGATAATGTTCTGATAAGCTGACCTGTAAAAACGTGTCTATGTGTGGTATATTCTGACCACATAATGGTTAGTCCCAAAAGTGAATAAATATGACTACTTAAACTTCTAAAACATACTTATGTAATTCACTTCATGGAGAAAATAGAACAATTCAAAAGGTACAATAAAATCCTTATTAAAGCTAAAATTTATACTTTTGAATTTTTTAAAAAAATTAAATTGGTTCTTTGAAATTTTTATACAGTGCATTTTATTCCTGTCCATACCTGCTCCCTCTGAACCCCTCCTTCATCTCTACTCCCACCTGTCTACCAACTCATTTTATGTTTCCTATTTTTTAAGGCCTAATTGTTCCAGGGTCCAATCCCTGGAGCCTGGTCAACCTACAATCTTAAAAGAAACTGAATCTCCCTCTCTCCCAGCAGCTATCAATTGCCAATAGCTTATCAGCTAGTGCTGTGACGTTTTGCTCACCTCCCTCCTCCATGCTGTTTTTGTCTGGATTGGGTTTATGCAAGTCTTGTGCACAGTCACAAACACTGTGGGTCTATATGTGCAACTATCCTATGGTGTCAGACAACACAGTTTCATTTTAGTCATCTACCAACTCTGGTTCTTACAATCTCTTCCCCAATGATTCCTGAGACATGGGGGGAAGGTATGATATAGGTGTCCCATTTAAGACTAAGCACTTTGCAGTTTCCTATTTACTGCATGCTGACCAGTGTGGCTCTCTGTGTTTACTTCCTTCTGCTTTAAGAAGAAGCTTCTCTGGTGAGAGCTGAGAGATGCAGTAACCTATGAGTAAAACAATAAGCCATTAGGAGTCAATTTACTACTAGATCCTCTTTTATGGCCAGTAACCTGTCCAGCCACAGGTTCTTGACCCTGGTGACAGTGCAAAGAATGGGATCCTTCTTCTGAAACAGAACTTAAATCCAATCAGAAAGTCACTGGTTACTCCCATATTGTTCTTGCAACTATTGCACCAATAGGTATACCTTGCCAGGCCAGTCTTTATTGTATCTCGCAGGGTTCATGGATGGATAAGGCTGGTGATTACTTTTCTCTTCTGGTAGCATGCATAGCACCTCTAAGTACTGTAAAATCTAGCCAGTAGAGATGAAAGTTCAAGGTAGGCAGGAGCTTGATTTTCTCCATGTTTTTTTTTTTTCTACAGTTCACATATATAGTATCTTTAGCAATAGAGTCCTACTGTCAAGTTCTGGAGGGTAACCAAGAGCGATGACAATACACAGCATTGTTTGATGGTATATGGGATCTCCCTGGTCAACAGCTCAAAAAGAGGAACTCTGCTCCTAGAGTAAGGCTTTTTATTTGCTAGCCTGTGTAGGCTGGTGGTGGCATTATCAACTCTATAGAGCAACTCCATTTACAGTTGTAGGTTTCCATATGACTTTTCAAAAGTCATATGACTTTCCCACTTTTCAAAAATGCTGATTATCTGTCCCCTTACTCCCTCCTTGAATCTGACCTCCCATTCCAGACCCCATTTTCCCCTTCCTATTCCATTATTCCCCTCTCCCCATTTATATCACTGTATTCATCTCTCTTCCTAGGAAACACCTCACCCCATGGCTCATAATTGGTCTCCTGACCTCTGTGGATCTTCCAATTGGAACACACCTACCTACAGATTCAAAGCCAGCATCACTTAGAGAGAAAAGGAATGCTTGTCTTTTTGCATCTAGGTTATCTCACTCAGAATTGTTTCCAGCTCCTACCTGAGAATTTCATAACTCCATTTTTCTTTTAACTGAATAACGCTCTTTTGTGTAAATGTGTCATATTTTCATTATCCACTCATCAGTTGGTGGACATCTAGGTTGTTTCTATTTCCTGACTATTGTGACTTGAGCAACAATTACCCTGGATGAGCAGGAATGTCTGTCATAGGATGTAGAGTCCTTCATGAATACGCTCAAGAGTAGTATAGCTGGATCAGGTGGTAGATCTATTGAAACCTCCACACTGATTTCTATAGTGACTACACCAGTTTGAACTCCCACCAGAATTCTGCACTTTTATAAAACCTCAGAATTACATAGACATATCCTATACAAAGGTTCATCACATGAGAGAGGTAGGGAAAGTAACTGAAAGACTTAATATAAAAATGCACATGCCCAGAATATTGAGTTATGAAGAGTAAGAGACGTAAACAAATTGCCAAGTCACTGCCAGGTGATTCAGCGAGGGAAAATGAAAGGGCCTTTGTAAACATCTGGTGGATTTTATGCTAGGCAGAGAAGAAAGCGTACTTTGAGAATCTCTCTGGCTAGTAAACTCTATTTTCAAAGCTCCAGAGGTAGGAGATATGCAACATTAATCTCAGATGTATGGTTTGCTTATTTATTTAATTTTTAATGACTTAAATAATAAATGCTAGATTCAGATTTTAATGGTTTAGAGAAAACTTCATGGATCAAGTCTATTGAAAGGAATCTAGAAATGTAGTCAATTAGATTGTTAAAATAAGGAAAATTTCAAAACTCCTTTACATTCAAAAGTCAAAATATAAAAAAAGAATGCAGAAAAAGTCACCAATGTGTGATGGTAGCAATCCAGTAGGTAGTGTGTGAAAGGTTTGCTTAGGCTCCTTCCACAGCAAAGGAGAAAAAAGTGCCTCTCTTCCTTCTCTCCCTCCTTCCCCTCCCTTCCCCCCTTCTCCCTGCCCATCACCTTCCTCCTGCCCCCTTCCCCTCCCTCCTTCTCCTCCCTCCTGCCCCTGCCTCTTCCACTTCCCTTCTCCACCCCCTTCCCTCCTTCTCTTCCTCCATCTCTCCTCCTGCCACCACTGTCTTCATGATGGTCAATGAGTTCCACAGCCCTGAGCTCTTGTCCCTACCAATTATCTCAGTTACCTCCTTCTGTCTGCACCCTGCATGCTTCCTTTCCTTTAGGGACTTCTAAATAATTACTGAAAGTGATCTATTTTGTTTATCCAAAATATTCTTTTTCTTTTGTGGGTGAGTTTTCATGCCAGCCTTGTCCGCAATTTTACCAGAATTAGACAGGATTTTGTTTGTTTGTATGTTTCTGTTTTACATTCTTATTTTAAAACAAATTTCTTCTACATTTGGGTAGAAGCCATCAGGAATTTCATAAAAATTTGCAAGATATATCTGCACACAAGCTAGAAACTATCCTTATGCCAAATAAAAAGAAAACAAAGAATACCATACACGTGCAAAAGACAGACTTGAGAGGAGATGCAACGCATAATCTCATTCACCTCCTTCACACCATTGCAGAGTATTGCTAGGGAAGCCAGTAGTGAGTGCCAAGGGGAAATCTATTCCAGCAGTAGGTCTTCTACTGGGACTCACAGGGAAGGCTGTCTGTTTGAAAGCTGTGTGACATGAGGGGGGTCATTGTACTTTCACACAGGAAGCATGCAAGAACTGTTTCAGTAGTCTTAGAAATATATGTTCCAATAGGGGAGACCTAATACTAGTTTTCTACTAAATAATTATAGTAAACTTACTCCTAATGACTTACTGTTATACTCATATATTAAAGCATCTCTCAACTCTCACTAGAGAATTTTCCTTATGCAGTAGATGGCAATTAACACAGAAGCCCAGGACATGGCCAATGTGCAAAAACAAGAGACTGAGGAGTGCTTATCTTTGAATAGGACACCTATATCAAACTTCTGCCTCCAAGGCCTTGGGGATCATTGTGAAAGAGGGGGCAGAAAGAGTACAAGAGTCAGAGGTGGTATATGACTACAAGGAAACAGAATTTTCCAGGCAGATGTTCAGTTACTCATATGAACTCACAGTAATGGTGACAGCAGGCACAAGTGCCATGCAAGCTCAAGTCAGACAAAATTACAGCAGAGATGTGATGAAGTGGGTAAGAATCCCCAACCCAACCTAAGGAAATCGTTGTAATTGATCAAAGCCTTACCAAGTTGTTAATCCTGTGAACTACAGTAATGACTGGCCTGGAAAGATATGCTCATCTGTGTAATAGTGACAAGAACGTTATGGCACTAACCCATCACTTTCTGAGTTGATTTAAAGCTTACTCCACAAGTTGGAGCTCATGTATTATACCATTAACTGAGTCAAAAACCTGTGGTTAAGTAAGTTATTGGATCTAGGGGAGAATCTAATACTATTATTCTACTAAGTGAACATAGTAATAAATTGCTTATAAATTTGTGTCTTTATACCCATAGACTAGTTCATCTCTCAATTATCATTAGAGAGGCTGTTTTGTCAGTAGATAGCAATTAATGCAGAGATCTACAACTGGTCAATGTTGAATAAGAGACTGTGGAGTGCTCAGCATTAAATGTGACATTTATATCATACCCCTTTCCCACAAGGCTCAGGAATCATTCTGGAAGAGAGGGTGGAAAGACTGTAAGAACCAGTGGTAATGGCAATTTGCAACAAACAGTAATTTCTAGACACAACAGGGTCATTGCACACATGAACTCACAGTAGCTGTGACTATATGCACAAGACCTGTTCAAAAACAAGCCAACCCAAATTTCACTATGAATGGGGGAGGGGATTATGAAGTCCCCAGCTAGCTAAGTGGATATTGGCAATTGATGGCTGCTGGGAGAGGGAGAGTCAATTTTCCTCTGGGATGTGTTCCTTGAGAGGGTACCCAAGCTCCAGTAGATGGTCCTACACCTATCTACATACAAGGAGCACTAAGTGGACTCAGGGAGTTTAATAAACAGAGCACCTGAAGGTGGGAGAGAAAAGTATGAGGTGAATAAAGGAGGAGTTAGCTCAAGCATAAAAAAATAAATTTTAAAAATTGCCTATTCTTTTTCTACTGCTGTTGCAGTGGTCCATGTTAATGTGGAAAGTCAGTCATTTTTTTTTTGTTGATGCTGGGGATTTAATTCAGGGTTTTGTGTGTGTTACACAAGCTCTTCTACCACTGATCTGTATCTCCAGTCTCATTCAATAATTTTAACGAGAGATTCATGACAATGTCCCAGGCACTGTGAGCTGAAGGAGACTGATGACTCAAGTGAAGCACGCTCCTTTTGATATGCTAATCTTCAAACACCCTATTAACAAAATGTTTGTGAAAGTTACACAATCAGACTTTAATAAAACAGCACATGATCCTAAAAGCAAATGATTCATACTAAATCATATTAAGTGACATGCATTATAAATGTAAAAACAAAATTGCTTACAGGGAGAAAGGGGACTAAAACAAGCCAAGGATGAGAATAAAGAGGACAGAGTATCGAGGGAATGCATTTAGCATATAAATGCATGAAAGCTTGTGTGTGTGTGTGTGTGTGCGCGTGTGTGTGTGTGTGTGTGTGTCTGTATGTGTAGCATTAGGTAGGCATGTTCTCTGAGACAGTCACTCCTCCCATCCAATCAGTCAGTTTCAATTGTATGAGGAGGAGAGTCTAAGGACAGACACTGAGAATGCTGGAAAGCGCTAAGGACACTGGGGAAAAGGGTGGGGAGTTGCCATCTTGGGAGCCCAGTGAGTGGACCCCAGGTGGGACAAAATCCTAATTGGATAAGGCCCGCTCCTAGGGTTGGAATACACGTCTGGTCGTGTAGACCAGGCCAACCTCCTTTGTCAGGGAAGGCTGTAGCCCCCAGAGGGGAAGCTGCTGCAAGTATTCTGTTTGATAATATTGTACACCTGCTGGGGTATTATCTAGGCATTTGTATTTACACCCATGTTTGTTTAGATGTGTCTGCTTCTTTCCATTTGTCTTTATAGTAGGAGAAACACCACTGAGGTGGATCACCAGCCACGTCTTAAAAACAAATGATGGGGGGGCCCAAGAGTCCAATATCTCACCACAATGAAAAGAAAAAGAAATCGTCCTGTATCTTTCACCCCCTCCATGGCTCAGGGACCCTTTCAGAAGATTGTCGGAAAGATTGTGAGAGCCAGAAGAAGGGGTGGACTGTTGGGTAAGGATGTCCTCTGAGACAGTCACTCCTCCTAGTCAATGAGTCAACTTCAATCGCATGAGAGGGAGGGTGTAAAGACAGACACTGAGAACACTGGAAAGCACTAAGGACACTGGGGAAAAGGGTGGGGAGTCACCACCTTGGGATTTGAGTGCAGACTATGGGCAGAACGGGGTGCTGATGGCACAGATCTTGATATGGGAGGAAAAGAGCCCACAGATGTTCATGCCTTTGAAAGTGACCTTTTCCTGAATATCACAAGATTTGTTGGCAAGCTCAAATAAATATTCTTATTCCCCAAGCTGCAACTTAAGAGGGACATCATGATGGTTTAGTCAGTCAGTGTTAGAAACACGGTCTCTGGGATCCCAGAGAGTGCGTGCAGGTCTCTCGGGAAAATTGGTGTGACAGTGTGTATAATGTGTGTGTGTGTGTGTGTGTGTGTGTGTGTGTGTGTGTGTGTGTTTGTGTGTGTGTGTGTATGAAATGATACTTTTGGGAAAGGATGACATGATTTTAGTTAATTGACTGATTCCCTGCATTAGCCAGCAATTTT
>NW_008352391.1:2648805-2655336 GCF_000622305.1 Nannospalax galili
TTTTTTTTTTTTTTTTTTTTTTTTTTTTTTTTTTTTTTTTTTTTTTTTTTTTTGCCTAAACCTGACCCATCAAGCTGACTCAAATTTCTAGCTTGTTCACTTTGCGCATATCCAAAAATATTGAAATGAAGCTGAGAAGGGACCCATGTCTCTCCTCTTCACAACGCTTTCTTTTGACTATTACTACTTTCCACATTATGGTATAGTTTATCAACTTACAAACACTTCTTTCTAGATTACTGTGTTTACTAATTAGGATTTATGCAGTGTTCTCTGTGCTTCCTAAATTACTTTGCTTTCTAAGGCATGTTGAATATTCAACCAGTCTTTTCTGAGTGAAAAACAAAATAGGAAACATTTTATTTTACATTATAGAATGAATGATATCTCATAGAACGAAATAAATAAAAGCAAATTACCATCATTGACACTTTAATTTGAATATCATCTATTTCTGTAGTAAAGCCATAGAGAAAGTATACAGAAAGCAGGCATTGTGATGGGGGAGAAAGAAGATAGAATAACAGTGTTTGTTCTAGGGAGAAGACTAATTAACATGCACTACTTCTAATACCAGTGATTCATCAGTATTAGTCATACCCACAGAAAAATCTGCTATGTCTAAGAAGACTGTCACACTCTTTTAATATGGAGTCAACATTAACTATCACAATAAGTGACAATAAATGACGATGAAGAGAAGAAAATGACTGTGACTCAAGGATGAACTAAAGCCAATGAAGAAAACTGGAAAAATGATTCTCCCAAACCTTCTTTCTCTTCCTCACTTTACAGGATGACTTAGTTTGTGTGCTCAGTTATAGTCTTCTATAACTGAGTCCATGAGTCCGGTTTTCGTTTCTATTACTGCTGTTATATCTTTAGCACTAACTTGCATACACTATCTTCCTCAATCACTTTATGCGTTTAATTTTGGGGTTTATATTTCCTGAAAATCATGAACTGAAATAGAAATGAATAATAATTATCAATGCACCAACAGCCCAAACAAGCTGCCTTGAATACTTCCCCATTCTTGGCTCCACCAGGAGGCAATCATTCATTATCATTTTTTATTTAATTTAAGCATTTGATCTGTCATCAGATAATTTCAGTGTAATAGGTTTAACAAATATATGAAAACCAGAAGTAGGAAAATAAGAGCGTCCTTGAATCTTATAGGAAATCAGCATTGATGAGAATCAGTATCGTATCTGTGTTTTTACGTGCCAGTTTCTGTCACAGTGGATTTAAGCGGAAGATGCCAATTACTCAAGCAGCAAGCCCACTGAGTGAGCATTACCACTGACATTTCATGCACACGGAAGCTGGAAATATGGATTGCCAACTGATTTGGACAGTCAGGCAGCTGGTATCTGGCAGAGCCTAGAATCATGCCCACTATTGGGTAGCTTTACTGAACATGTTTGTTTCCTTTCAAAACACTTATATCTCACAAAGTGAAATGTTTTAATCTGTATGGTAACTGCAAGAATATAATTGAGGTTTTAGAAGGAAGAGAATGAAAAATTAAGCCTTTTCATTTTGTTTTTAGCTATAAATACCATGTTCAGATGTTTTTTGCTGTATATTTTCTTGCCAAAGATTTAAAAAATCTTATCAATTATTTTCTTTACCAACCACACTAAATTCCAGCATTGTGAAGATTTTCATTTTGTTTTGATTCTAGTTTACATTTTTATGAAAATTCCTTTAATTCAAAAACAAATGTGATATAAACCTAAATTATAATTAATAATCCATTTTCTTTACAGCCGTCTCAATTTCAGAATCTAGTTTGATTTTAGTCCTTTGCAATCTTTCTTTCCAATCTACCAGGAAAAATATAGACTATCAAATCAAAGCAACATGGCTTTCAAATCTGCCATATTATCAACACTACAACTCTTCTAAAAAGCACTCAGAGCAAAGACGCCAGCCATGAAGGGTACACACTCCAGTGTTACATGAAGAAGACAGATCTTGGCACCAGCACATAGCATTTGTTCTTTCCATAAATACTTACATTCATCTAAATTTTTAAAAAGAAAATGTAAATTAATGCAATAACTCTTGTCTCTTAGGCAGATATTTTCAAATGTGTTGCTACACTATCATTTTTCCAGTGCCAAAAATAAATTTTAGTGCTAACAGGCATGAATTAGACTGAGGTCTCTGACCCAGTATCTTGTTATCAAGTAGAGCTATCACTGATCATTAAACGCAACCACATGTAAACAAATAATTGTGAAAAGAACCCAAGAAACGAAGTGTAGGAGAATGGGTTTGTGATTTCATTAAGTAGAATACTGGTATTTTAGTATAATACTTTATATAATTTTAAGTAACTAAAAATTGGAAAGGATTCAGCCCATCGATCTTTAACTCTTGTGACCATTCTTGTTACAGATGAAACATGGGGAGGTTACACCCTGCTGGAGATACCAGGGATTTTGCTAACAGGACTAAGACTGCTAGAAAGGGATAGATCTGTTTTCTATAAATATGACTTACAAGAACTCAAACATCTTTACTATTTTAGTTATTCTATATCATTTCTGCTTCCTTAGTTTTAAAGAGTAAGTAAAGGAATTTAGCACAAACTTGAAGTCACAAATGTCCCAGTTTTTGGTGCGGTCCTGCTTTTGATGAAGACCTATTTGTAAGGCCAGAGGATAGTGAAGGGTCACTGAGGCCAATCTAACTGAAGCTTTCCTAAAATATTTTGCGTATCTCTAAAGTAAGAGATGGGGAGGCAATATCAAGATTAGGAAACCATATGAAGAAAAGAGTGGAGCTTGTGACAAAATCAAGAAAGCTGATGTAAATGTGAGAGGAGGACAGCCTGGGGGGGTGATCAGAACTACTGACAGGACAATGGTTAACATTTGAGAAGTCCCTCTTATTCTTTAGGCCTGAGAAGAGGGTGTTCCAAGAATGCATTAATGGCTTGATCAGGTCTAGACCTGAACACAGGTTAAGACTCAATCCTTTGCTTTTGATTAATATTTAGCCAGGAAAGTTCAGCATACAGAGATATATCAGAAAGACCACCAGATTAGTAGAGGTGGACTACATACACTGTGAGTAAATGTCATGGCAGGCTTGAAGGTGATTTCTACTGCAGAGCTCAATAATGTAACTTGAACAATTGGGTATAAAGCAAGTTAAAGGTAAGAGAGAGTATGAGAGACTGATGAACAATTGCAATTATCAAGGGAGGCAAGATCAGATCTTGCTGAGTGACACACAATCAAAGACCTGTAGTTGAATACAGCCTGCAAGATCTGGACATGAGAAATATGACCCACTTCACTATCAGAGGAAATAGAATTCCAGGCACTGGGAAGAACCAGAGCATGGTGATGTGGAATAGGCAAGGATGGAGGGCAGGAAAATGGATGGTAGTAGAGGATCAGGTCAGAGGGGGTGACAGCTGGGGTGTGCAGGGATGAAGGGGTATTCTAAGTGCTTTGCTCTCCTGCTTGCAGTATTCCCAATGGGATGTGGACTACAGTACAGCCTAGAGCATGACGTGTGATATGCTTAAAAGTATCCTTTTAGTGTGTTGGAGAAGAATCAGGGGCACTGGTTAGGAAGTCATGAAAATAATCTAAATGGGCACTAATGAAGTTTGGACCAGAAGGAAGAGGGTAACAGAAGTTGTTACACTGGTGGGGAGTTTCAAGGTATCTGAATAGATATTTGTTTCCTCATCTAATTAATCACAGGCTCTCTCTCTCTCTCTCTCTCTCTCTCTCTCATGTGTGTGTGTGTGTGTGTGTGTGCATGTGTGTGTCTGGGTTTCTCAACAACCGTGAGGACCAGAACAGACTATATCCACCACTGAAAAATTATTCCAACAATACACCTCTTTCATATTCATACACATAGTTTGATCTTAATCTTTGACTTCAAAATATATACTAATGAGTATATATGCATTTAATCTAATTCTCGCTGTTATTATTTTCTGTTCTGTCGCCTTTAGACTTTGATCCATTATTTATCAGATGTTCTTTCTTATATCTAATCTTTCTTTTCTTCTATCTTCTTACTTTCAAACTGAAATAAACTTATATCTCTTGAAACATTCCTTGCTCATAAGGTATAAAACATGTTATACTTGCTTTTTAAAAATAAAAACAGATCTGCAAACCATTCCAAACTCTCCTTTCATCTTATTATCCAATTAGCCTTTCTGTCATTATCGATCATTTTGAAGCAGTGTTCTCTACTGGCTCTCTCTCATTCATCACCCAGTATATAGAGTTCTCCTGAGATTGGGCTTAGCTTGGTTAACTGTCAACTACATCCTGATAGACTGAAACCCCTTTCAGCTGTCATTCATGGCATTTTATTCTGCTAAATGGTCTGTAAAAACTATATTTCAAACTAATTTTTAATGTATTTATTGATTTGAGAATTCCATACAATGTATTTTGATCATATTCAAATTCCCTTCCCCTCTCCCCTTCCAGTTTACTACCTCCCTCCCCCAACTTCATGTCATCAATCATTATTTGTCTAAATCCCTAGCTAAGGGTCTACTGGCAATGGATACCTGCTAGGAGAGGGAGAGTCAGTTTTCCTTATTGTGTGATGCCTGGTAGATTTCCAAAGTGTAGATCCATACCAAGAACATTTAGTAAACACAATAGACTCGATATGTAATTCAAACTAAATTTTATGAATTCTTTTGTGTTGTACTTAAACACTCTCCCTTTGTTTCTTTCTCTAGAATGTTTTTTAAATCTTGCAGGACTTTAATGTCACTTATTCCCTCCAACACAAGAATCCCTCTGTTCTCACCTTTTTCCTTTTCTGCTCTTTCTATCCCCTTCAGTACTTTACTGGAATGTAAGGAGTATGAAAACGAACTCCTCGCCAGGCGTGGTGATGCATGGTTTTAGCCCCAGCACTTGGGAGGCAGAGGTGGCGAATCTCCACATGTTCAAGGCTAGCCTGGTCTACATAGTGAGTTTCAGGCCAGCTAGGGCTACAGGAAGACCCTGTCTCAAAAAAGACCACACAAAAAAAGAAAACAGTCTCCTCCTGGGAAGCCCAAACCATTCCTGCAGTTATAACTTTTGCTTGCATGCTGACAAAACCCAGTCCAATATTTTTCTGTTATCAAGACAGACATCTCTACTTTCAGCATTCAATTACTGGATGCTTTGGGCCAATGCACATGAAACGACTCCATACCAAATGCTCATTCTCTTCCTGTCAATAAACTCTGCCTGACTGAAAACGTCATTAACACTTATGTTGTCTCAGAAAATGACTCTGACAACCATTTAACTACACCTCCAATTCCCGCCTAATTGAAATTTTACCCCTAATAAATGTTTGCATAGAAAACTGTTCCTTTGATCTAAATTTCCACTATTGTTGTGTTATTTTTATTCTTCAATCTTTTGCTGCCTCTATTACCCCAAGTCCTCTTGACCTGTGAACCATTATCAGTCATCACTTTCCAAAACCTAACTTTAGTCTGCATTAGGTCCCTAACAGACTGCACCTTCTGTGTTCTCTCATCCCCATCCTCAACACCCAAAACCACTGTTAAAAGACAAAAAATTTTGGTGCCACACTATTGTTATCATTTCCATTCCAGATGGAGTAACACAGCCTAGAATCACTCTCCAACATGAAGCACCTGACACATAGGCATAGCTTATGAAACAATGCTTTACAAGGCCCAGGGTGTCAAGGAAGAAAGGCCACTGCTCCCTGATAGAGAAGATAAACCATGTCTGGCTACCCACTTAGAGAAGCTCTAGGATATGGAATCAGGGGGAGGAATCCAGCCAGAGTGATGGTTTCCTTGAATGGAAATGGAGTGGATGTCACAGTCACAGGACAGAGGACTTGGAAGGAGCCACACCAAGGCCTGTGGAGAACACCTAAACTCCTCTGCAGGTATCAGTAGACTAATGCACAGCACAGGCATGTGAGGCAATTCCTTTGCCCAAGGAAAGAGTTATCCAAAGAAAGACCAGGAGGAATAACACCTACTATTTACACAGGACAGAGAATAGTGTAATCCCTCCAGACAAAGGGAGAAACTTAATTATCTATGAGGTATTGGGTCAAATACAAAGTATCTTTCTTGTTTCAGATATAGAGAATAATTAGAGTTACAGCAAGCCCTGCTTCAAAGGATTAGAGGTAGCTTAACTACATTCCAATCTAAAGTTTAGGAATATTTATAGATACATAAAATACCCCATGCCCAACAAGATAAGGTTTATTGTGTTTGGCCTTCAACAACATTACCAGGTATGTAATGAAGCAGAAAAATATGTTCCATAATGAGGAGGGAAATCAATCCATTGAACTCTAACTCAGATGCTGAAACTTTCAGACAAGTACATAAATACATGTATTACAATTGTTCTATATGCTCAAAAACGAGAGTGGAATCATAAGAGACAGAGTGGAGGTAACAGAAGTTGGTAGTAACATGAGCTTCACTTGGTGGTGATAGGTTTGTCCATTATTTGTGGTAAAGACATCAAATATATA
>NW_008352391.1:2655421-2660170 GCF_000622305.1 Nannospalax galili
AAATATAAAATTTATCATGTCGTTCACTTTGAAGATATGCAGCTTATTTTAGGTCAATTATACCTTAGTCTTTAAAATGTAATTTCTACAAAGAAAATCAGAGGAGGAAAAAGAAGAGGAAGAGGAGGAAGAAGACAATGAAGAGGAGGAGGGGGAGGAGGAGGAGGAGGGAGAGGGTGAGAAGCACAAGGAGGATGATTAGGGGGAGCAGGAAAAAGAAGAATGAGTAACTGGCTTTCTATGTGATGGGGCACAATGTTCTGATGTGGTAAGATGTAGCCTGGCTGAGGTTGTGGCAAAATCAACTCCCTCTCTACTGGGATACTTCCCACAGTATCAGATATGTGCTTCAGCAGGCCTCAGAGCAGAAGAAAATAAATATTGATCATAATAACTCCCTTCCAGGGGAACTGGAGAGATGGCTCAGTGGTTAAGAGCACTGACTGTTCTTGCAGACAACCCGAGTTTGGATCCCAGCATCCACATGGTGGCTAACAACCATCCATAACTACAGTTCCAGGGGATCTAACACCCTCTTCTGACCTCCATGGACATTGCACAACACGGGTGCACTTACATACATGCAGGCAATACATTCATGGGATGGGTGAGACTGCTGCTGGAAAGCAGATGGGATGAGAAGAGAGAAGCATGGGAAACACACCTCAGCCTGGAGGAGATGAGTCAGATGAGAGTTTGGTGGAAGGAAAAAGGAAAGAAGCCAAAAGTGAGGCTATTTTCTGATACAAAAACTTGTTAGTTAATAATACCTCTGTGTAAAGAAGGGATACAAGGATTGAGAAATGGCTATTTGAATTGGATCTATGGAGACACTTGGTGACTTTCAAGAGGCAGGTGAGGAAATGGCTGGAAAGTGAGAATTGGAAACAGTAAATGTATTCTGCTCTTCCAAGAATTTGATCATCAGGGGCTGGAAAGATGGCTCAGTGGTTAAGAGCACTGGGTGCTCTTGCAGAGGATCCAGCTTCAGTTCCCAGCCCCCACATGGCAGCTAACGTCCATCCTTAATTCCAGTTCCAGGGAATCCAATACTTCAGTTCCCAGCACCCACATGGCAGCTAACGTCCATCCTTAATTCCAGTTCCAGGGAATCCAATACTTTCTTCTGGCCTCCATGGGCATACAGGCAAAACATTGATAAAATTAAAACAAATTAAATCTTTTTTAAAAAGAAAGACTTTGGAATATAAGCAAAAAGCTACCCCTTTTGCCTCTTAGGCACCAAAAATTACTTCTGATGACTCGTGTCCAAATGTATCCTATTTTGGAGTTAAAGAAGAAACTGGTGTTCTCAGACAGAATAATAAGTGTTCTGTTTATAAATGTTTCTCACATCTGTAGAAAGTAGAGAATTCATAGATCCAATGAAAGTTCAGTAACTTCCCCAAACAAGAAATCGATTCATCTCAGTTCATGAAGGAGCTTCACTGTTTGGGAATATACAGGGAAAAGTCCTGAAAACCACATCACCAAAGATCGCTTGGTGATGAGGATGGCAATGCTGCAGCAACAGAACCATCAGCCGCAGGGTAAGGAAGTGCTCCAGTGCCACAAGAGTTCCAAAGAAGGGGTGAGCTCTCACTGGACACAGGCCAGAGAAAATGGAACAGTGGAGAATACTGTGCTCAGGAAAACTTCACATGGGTATAGGAACGAGCTAGAAGTACTGCAGACAAATAACACCGGGCTGATTCTATTGTCGTAAGTACCAAATACTGAGTAGCATATGGGTTCTCAGGTGCTTTTTACATTCTCTCATTGTTTATGCTTTTTGGTAATTATGTTGTGATATGTCTGTTTTGTTGTATTTTTCTGCTTGAGAATTAGCAGGTTTATTAGGCAAGGATCTCTGTATTAGGCTCTACATGAGTAATCAAATCGTGGTCAGCTCTGACTAGTGCATGTGGAGCCGAGAGCAATGTGTACCACAGAGCACAGGCTCAACGGAGAAGATTGCTTCAGGACTCCCTACTGAGGCTCATCACAGTGCCATGAGAAGGAGGGCTTGGAGGCTGATTCAAGAGGCACAGTCACATTTCAGTAATGCGTTTTTATTAATGGATATGAATCTCATTTCAGAATATGAGATGAATTCTTCTAAAAATAGAACGTCTCTCCACTGGGTTACATTCTAACAAGGACCTGTACAAATTTCATTAGGTGTTTGTTCATGGGACCAATTTGTTTGAGATCATGTGAAATGTTTTACTACAGTCAAATGTTAATAATTTTGACAATTAATAGACTTGGAAGGATGAAACTCAAATATAACAGTCACAAAAATCTTCAAATATCAATGCTTTAATGAAGTGAGCTAAGGGAATGATTTCTGCAGAACTTTAAAAAGTCCCACACATATTCTCTCATTTTATTCTAAATTAAGTATTTCATATGAAAACTATGTAAGACACCTCTGTGTGATGGGTGGTCTAAAGATCATTTATGATCTGTGTCTGAAGCTTTGGGATCATCATAGGAGGACTGGGTTGACTTACCATGTTTTTCATAAGTAAGTTTTAGTTTGCCGGAATCCATTATAGAAGAATTACTTCTTTACAAGTGGGACTGGCAAAGCTGTTGATTCCTATGTCCGTTCCTTCACACACTTAGTATAGTGAATTAAGGATTGTCCTGCATGAATTTTCACTGCTGGGAAAATTGTTCACAAAAATCTCAAAAGCTACAATTTGCACCTTTCTGTCTCCAGGAAATAGGGCTCTGGGAAATAGGAGTGAGTATGGCTGTCTGCCTTTACTCAAATGATAGCCCTCTACTGTCTTCTTCAATAGTAAGTCTCACAGCAAACCTAGAAGTCATGGGTAGATGAAAAACTATAAAAGAAAGTTTTTGCTTTCCATCAATATATGAAAACCACAGCACTAATACTATAACTGATAGTACTGACGGTATAGCAGTTTAATAGTAGGATTATATCAACTCCAGGCCGAAGGAACTCTCAATTCTCTAGTCATGTTTTGAAACTATCATTACAGTTGGCTATATCCATTTTTGAGAAATCATGATAGATTAATGTTCTTCAAATTATTGGGGATTTAGTTTAGTTAGTAGAGTGCTAACCTACAATGCATACAGCCCTAGGTTTGAGCCTCAGAACCATGTAAACTGGTAAATGTGTTGGTATATGCTTATAATCCCTGAACTTGGGAGGTCAGGGGAAGAGGGTCAGAAGTTCAAGATTGTCCTCACTGACACAGCAAGTTCAAGTACAGCCTGAGTTACATGAGACCCTGTGTCAAAAATAAATTAAAATAAAATGTATTCATTGGTTTCCCTTATTATTTCTTTTTGCTTTTAAAACTTACATTTTTAAACAGGTTTTAGGTAAGAGAGAGAATATCATGCTCAGCCTACTGTTCATTTGCATATGTGTGTGCATGTATGCATATGTATGCACAAGTGTGTGAAGGCCAGAGGTCAATATTGGGTATTTTCCTCAATTGCTCCCCAACTTAGTTTTTGAGACACAATCTCTCACTGGCCAGGAACTGACCAAGCAGATTAGGCTGGCTGCCTAGTGAGCTCCATTGGATCTACCTAACTCCACATCTTCAGCATTGGGATTAGCCATGCCTAATTTTTAAAATATGGGTACTATAGATCCAAACTCAGGTCCACATGCTTATGCTTCAAGTATTCACTGACTAAGCCATCTCTCCAACCCCTCAGCTTACCACTTTGAAACAAATTTTTATGTAAAATTTTCAAAAATCACATTTTCTTGTTTATAAAACTGTGGAACATAAATGTGTTTGCCATTGTTCTGTTTTTTAAATTTTATTATTTTTATTTTATGTGTATGAGTGTATTGCCTGCATGTATGTGAGTGCACCCATGTCATGCAATGCTGTGGAGGTCAGAAGACGGCTTCAGATTCCTCTGGAACTGGAGTTAAGGATGGTTCTTAGCCGCCATGTGGGTACTGGGAATCGAACCCCGGTCCTCTGCAAGAGCACTCAGTGCTCTTAACCACTGAGCCACCTCTCCAGCCCCTGTTCTAAGTTTTTATAAGCATTGAGTCATGAAACCCAGGCAATGGTATGAAATAAGTGCTGTTAGTCTTAGTGTCCTGGGGAGAGGGATAAACTGCATCTATAGATGAAAGACCAAGATCACAGTTGCTGTAGGAACATTCAGATTTAACTCAAGCAGTCTGGATTCTGATACACTTTTAGTGAGTTTTGTGCAAATTTAAGCCATGTAGGTGATGAGAGATAAACTCTAGTCCTCTGCAAGAGCAATAAGTTCTCTTAACTGCTGAGCCATCTCGCCAACCCCAGATTTCTTATTTTGTAGCACACACATGCATGCACACACGCATGCAAGCATGCATGTATGCATGCCCGCACTGGTTTTTTCATGAAAAACACAAAGAAAAGCAATAGGTATTAAAATTTTAATCTGTCCAACCCCAGATTTCTTATTTTGTAGCACACACACATGCATGCACACACGCATGCAAGCATGCGTGTATGCATGCCCGCACTGTTTTTTTCATGAAAAACACAAAGAAAAGCAATAGGTATTAAAATTTTAATCTGTGCTATTTTAAGAAGTGTCCTTTCAGGGGTATGACATTAAAATAATACTAAAATTTTCAAATGAGAAAAATTCAGAATTTAGAAATTATCATAGCTTATTGTACATGCTGTTCATAGAGTTTGCCATATTTGGAAATTAACAGATCACTATTCTTTTTAAAAAATATTT
>NW_008352391.1:2660243-2661062 GCF_000622305.1 Nannospalax galili
TTGTACATGCTGTTCATAGAGTTTGCCATATTTGGAAATTAACAGATCACTATTCTTTTTAAAAAAATATTTTATTTATTATTTTTATTTTATGTGTATGTGTGTATTACCTGCATGTACTGAAGTGCACCGGTGTCATGCAATGCCCACAGAGGACAGAAGAGACTGTCGGGTCCCCTAGAACTGGAGTTCTAGACAGTTGTTAGCTGCCGTGTGGGTGTTGGGATTCAAACCCGCATCTTCTGCAAGAACATTTACTCTTCTTAACCACTGAGCCATCTCTCCAGCCCCCAGATCACTATTCTTTACCTAGGCATTTTTAAATCTATCTTTTTTGGCAATTGTAACTTATCATTGTGCATTTAAAACTTAATATTTACCATCTATCTCTGCCAACAGGGTTCCATTTAAATGTCAAAATGTGAATTTTGAAAAGCAGAGAAATTCATGGGCTGTGACAACATGGGGATCTGCCAGGAGTTTCCAGGCATCATCCTCTGAAAGACCAACCTGCAGCCGAGAGGACTGGCCTCCACCCATGCTGTCCCTTCCCTCTTCAATTATGGTCTGAGCAGTGGCTTTATTTGATTCTGTCCCCTCAGTGATAATGCAGAATTCTAATCTCCTACCTTTAAAAGAATTCTAACATCATGCCTTTTCTTGATGAATAAAGATATGCCCATCTTACCACTTAGCATTCTTTATTTTTGATATTTACACCATCCTTGAATGCACTTTTCATATTTCTTTGTAGATGGTATAAATAAATAATCATGTCTACCAAGGGATTATACCAAGTTTTCTGTGCTTTAATTAGTC
>NW_008352391.1:2661481-2680315 GCF_000622305.1 Nannospalax galili
GAACCAAACCAAATCAAACCTCTGCAAGAGCAGCCAGTGCTCTTAACCTCTGAGCCATCTCTCCAGCCCAATGTTGTCAATTTCTGTTTGCAGTGAGATAACTGCTGTGATGTTTTTATATGTAAAACATACACGCACACATGCACACACACACACACACACACACACATTCATACACACATAATTTACCTCTGAAACTTAAATAGGTTCTTCTTGGTAAATCTAAAGGTCAATATAACGGTTTATTTTTTTTCTTATATTTGTTTCATATAATTGTAGAATTTACAACACAAGATAGCAACACACTTTATAGTCTTATTTATATTTTTGACAGTATAATAGAAATTGAAATTGTTTTTCTCTGAGAAATCTTACAGACAACTGTACATTTATAAATTATTTTTCAAAGGTTAATGCAAATAGAAAAACTAAGTAATCACAAACACAAATTTACTATTGCAAGGAACTGATAGGTTATCACATTGGATCTTGTTCTCAAGACAAGTCAGTAAGAGCCAGGTTCCAGGGTGACTTCAGTTTTGCTGGGGATTTATAAAAGCCTTTCCCAAAAGTTAATGGTCAGTACCATAGAGGAGTCTGTGTCTTGTGTATATGTCTGTATCGGTTACTTTTCTGTTGCTGTGGTAAAAATACCGTGACCGACACAGCTACAGAAGGAAGAGTTTATTTGGCTTATGAGAGGGATGAGTCCATCAGGGCAGGGGAGGCAGGGCAGGAGGCAGCCAGAGCAGAAAACTGAGCGCTCACATCCTCAGACAGGTACAGGAAGCAGAGAGAGCAAGCTCAAAATGGGACAAGGCTATGCACTCTAAAAGCTCCCCCTTAGTGGCATACTTCTTCCAGCAAGGCCACACCTTCTAAAAGGTTTCATGACCTTCCCCAAACAGTGGACCAAGTATTTAAATACTTGGAGTCTGTGGGAGATATTCCCATTCAAACCACCATATTGCCTTATTCCAGAAAAAAAAAAAAAATCAGGCCTACTGTGCAGAAGAAATGCCAAACACACAGGCCGGAAAGGATAAGGCAGGGTAGACCACTTTGTACGTTTTACTTCTACTTTACCATAGTGTATTTCAAATCTTGGGAGAGGTCAGAAACAAATGCCTCTACAGGACTGAAGAAGCACCTACAGCTTATCCAGACATTTCAGAATGGAAGGACAGACTCACTGTTGAGTTGTGTCATCATTAATGGTAGATTCCAATATGACTTGACTTGAACCACAAGCTGTAGCCTGAATTGTCTCCTCTGTGCCATCGATTTCATTTCCATTCACATTTCACTGCTTGGAAGCTTCTTTTCCAGACATTGGGCACATAGAGAAGCTCTACATTTCCTTTCTTGTTCATATAAATTTTTATCTCTTTTATTGCTGTACTTTCTGAGCTTGCTCATCAAGTTTATCTTTTAAAAATTTTTATTAATTCTTTGAGAATTTCATGCATAGATATTTTTACCATATTTCAAATTTTTTCAAAATTTCTTCATAGCCCACCAAGTTCATGTACTCATGGGTGTGGGGCCACCTACCTGAGCATGCTCAATTGACCAGAAGCCACATCCTAAAATAAAAATCGACTCTCCCTCCCCTAGAAGCCATCAACTGTCACTAGTTCCTCAATTAGGACTGGGAACTTTTGATCCCCTCCCTCCATTCTAGAATATTGACTGGCTTGATCTTGTCGAGGTCTTGTACAGACAACTGCAGCTACCGTGAGTATATGAGTATAGCGGTCCTGTCATGTCCAAGAGACACTTTCATCCAGGTCCACCCTGACCCCTGGCTCTTAGAATCTTTCTACTTCTTCTTCAATGGTCCCTGAACTTCATTATCTTTTAACTGCTCTTTGAATATTTTATTTTGACAGTTTAATTTAATATTAGAGTTGACTAATTAGTTCCCTTAAAACACATCTTCTTTATTAAAATGGAGTTCTCTCTGCTGGTTTCACTGATCTGACATACCCTTTCTTCCTGTAGATGTGAGTACCTGGAAGGATAAAGGGCTAGCTGACAGCTTTCTGTGAGCTTACTGAAGACACAGGCCAGGCGGCATCGTTTTCAGAAACCAGGTGTGATCTTCACTGTGCCTTCAGCCCTTGCTCAGTGAGGGAAGAGCAGTATATAGTATTACGCATGGGAAAATGGGGAATGGTGTCTGGAAAGCTAACCCCATGAGAAACAATTTTTAGACACTTGTATTTAATAAGACAAAATAGCTCTGGTGCTATGTGATTCTGAAATTACTATTTTTGCATACTTTTGGGAAATTTTTCTGGTCATTTATTTACTTTTGTGTACCAAAACACCTGACAGAATCAACTTAGAGAAAAAAATTACTTATTTTTGCTCATGGCTTCAGAGATTTCAATCTATAGCTCTTTGCTGTCTTGATTCTGGATCTGTGGTGAGGTAGAATATCATGGTGAGAGGACTATGTGGAGTTTGTTTACCTCATAATAGGAGAGAGAGAGAGAGGAAGAGGCCAGGAAAGGCACATCCTCTGTGACCTACTTTCTCCAACAATACTCAACTTCCAGCTTTTTGCTATGTCTAATAATGCTGTTATGAGTGAGTCCATCAACAGAATAGATCATTTCATTAGGTCTTAGATCCATGAACTCAGAGACACTCACAGGGTTGTGTTTTACTGACCTTCTATGCATGTGTTTTACTGACCTTCTATGTGAGAGGTCCTGGCCCACTGTGGGCGGTGCCAACCCTGGGCAGGTAGGCCTTAGCTATATAAGAAAGGCAACTGAGTAAACCAGAGAGAGCAAGCCAGTAAGCAGCATTCCTCCATGGTCTCTGCTTCAGTTCCTGCCTCCAGGTTCCTGCCTTGAGTTCTTACCCTGGCTTCCCTCTGTGATGAACTGTGACCTATAAGCCGAACAAACCATTTCATTCCCAAGCTGCTTTTGGTCAGCATTTTATCATGGCAACAGAAAGGAAGCTAGGATTGTTGGTTTTCATTTTTCCTGAGTTTGAGTTTAGGATTTCTCTTTCTCAGATATATTAAGTGAATAAATACATCAGCCCTCGTTCCACATTTCAAATTTTTATCATTGTGACCTGTTCTGTCATCCTTATACTTTTTTAGTTTGTCTTTAAAATATATTCTTAGATATTGTTATGTGGAGTTTGAAAATAGGTCAATGTATGTTTAATAATATCCTAATCTGAAAATCCCTAAAGCTTCAATGTTAAAAATCATTTTAGAATATTTCTAATGATGTGTATCTTTATAAAATGTGTTGTGAAGATAGATATAAATGAGACAGAAATAAATGTACTGTCTTTTTTTGTATTATTTATATTTATATGTATGAGTATTTTCTCTGCATATAAGTATACCATATGCATCTAATGCCCATAGAGGGTAGAAGAGGGCATTGGATCCCCCTGGAATGGAACTGGAGTTACAAACTGTTGTTAGCTGTCCTGTAAGTGCTGGGAACCAAATATGGGTCCTCTGAAAGAGCATCTAGCGCTCTTAACTACTAAACCATCTCTCCAGCCACTTGTGTCATTTTTTTTAAATCAAGAAAAGATGAACATATCCTCAACATATATTATTTATGAATAGAGTCTTACAATTCAAAATATATGTGAAGCACTTCATCCATTTCCTGCAGTGCCTTTGAGAACCTAATGAATGCATAAGGACTCCTTATGATGAGGGTTTTAATTTTTCATAGTTGTCAATTTCCTTTAGTTGAATTGTTTCCAGATTAAAACATTCCAGAATCATTACAGCATCCCTAAGCATCATTAGAAGAGCACTGGCCAAAGAAACAAAACACGTGGGTTTTTCTTAGTCTGTGAATATTGCAAGCATTCCCTGTGGGTGCCTTCAATACTATTTCTGGAACAATATGGCATCATCAGTCTGGACAACAAAATCTAAGAGAATATTTCTACAATTTGAGGGCTGCTAACAGTTCCACATAACCATTGTGATTAATACAAGATAATGCTTGAAAAAGCAAATGTACAACCAGAAGCTGTCATAGTAAGACAGAAATCCTATTATCAAGAAATATGCAGGGTCTGCTTTACTCTATTTGCAAATTAACAAATTAACCTGAGTGGCTTCATTGACTCTGGCAGAAGACATGACTCTTAGCTTAGAAAAGATTACTTTATTTGATATAGCAACAGTAATAAGCAGAGTATTAGTATTTTTGTGTGTAAGTTTGCCAGGCTCCAGCCCTCAGGACACAGAATAAAGACACTTGTAGACTTGTACTTCATTGTACTGTCCTGTGGGAGAGGTTTCCTGAATTTAATGACCCAAATCCTGTGTGATAGATCACATACTTGCCTGACTTTTCCTCCAAAAGGAGCAATGATCTTGATCAGGCTACACAGCAAGTATACCTTCACTTTGCTCCAGAGATGGTACTGTCTATAGCACTAAACCTATAAAGATACTGCCTTTGCCCTGAAGAGAAACATCAGGCCTTTCGTTTCTAAATATTTACTATATAAAAATTCATGAGATGATTTTTTTATAAGGAAACAGTTGATGCCTGGCTCACAGATCTATGGAAACAAGACAGAGGGAGTTATTATTTTTCATTTTTAAAAAATATTTCATTGAGCTTTTGCAAATTTCATACGGCATTTTTAATCAAATTAAGATGTCCTCCTCCATTTATACCCCCATGCTGCCCCCCACACCAGGCCTCATGTATTCTGCCACACATGTTAAATCTCATCTAGTTAAGCATTTCACCTAGATGTCCTTTGGTTCAAGTCCATCCATTGGAGTCTATTCAGTCTATCTAGAGATCTTAAGGAAGGTCTACTCTCCCTCTCCAAGTAGCCATCAGTCTCCACCAGTTCTCAGGCTAGGGCCAGCCCATTGCCCATTTCTTTTACTTACTGCCCTTAGTCTTACATTATTAGGTTAAATTCTTAACTGAATTTAAAAATGAACATTCTTGATGTACATCTCTTATATCGCATATAAGAATGTATTTACCTGCCACTATATATTTTCAAGAAGATAGCTTGTTTTTGCTTGATATGTTTTTCCTGTATTTTAAACTTTATTCTATAAAGTATAGTGGTAGATCCCAGGGTACATTTGAACACTATAGCTTTGAATTATTTCCTAAAACTAATACATGAAAATTAACTTACATAGTCATAAGAAGACAAATTGTGTTCATTGAATAAACACAGAGGTATTTTCTGTTACAATAGATAATGTATTGTTTCATAAATTTCTTGAACCTGTAAAAAATTCTATGGCTTGTGATTTTGTTCTATAAGGTTAATAGTCCATGAAACTGGACATTCAAAAAGTGATACTTCCTAGGGGAAGAGTTTAAAATTCTTTTCAAACTTAGTAACTCAAAGTAATATTTCTCGTAATTGTCATTACCTCTACCTAATTTATATTATAACATCCACATACTGCTCTTACAGTAAAAATGTCAAGACTGCCAAAAATTCATGGCAAGTTTGATATCATCTAAATTTACTCTTGAAAGTAATTGTGTTTTCAGCTGTGTGTCTTCAAAATGTGTTCTCAATTCGATACGCCTTTTTCTGGTATCCATCCCTGATAGAATCTCGCACGTATTCCAAGATTCAGTTTGAGAGCTTCCTCCATAAAGAAATGCCTATTTTACTCTGCTGGGTTTGTCGTTTTTGTCCTATTTTCCCACTTCAGATCGTGGTTGAGATACCTTATGTCAGCTCTTTATTCTGGTCTTTGTGTGTGTCCAGTTTTATCGTCTTCTTTACCACATTATAGAGTGCTCTCAATATCATTCCCATTTTACTGCCTCTTATAAAATATTTCTCAAAGTAGTTTTTGTTTGTCTTTATGTTCACAGAGACAAAGATTTTCTCAAATACGTAAGAATGAGGCAGCTGTGTGCTGAATTTCGTAAGGATATATATGGAAACAAGAAGAAGAATCCGTCAGGGATCCAGATGTGGTGGCATATGACTGTAGTCTCAGAACTCAGGAAGTAGAAGCTGGAGGATTAGGAGTTCAAGTCCAGCCTCAGATACACTGAGTTTGAGGCTAGCCTGGACTAAGTGAGACCTTGTTTCAAAGACAAAGACCAACCACTTCCTGATTAGATTTAAAGCTCAATTCACAAGGCACAACCCATTTCTGGTACCATTAACTGGGCCAAACATTCATGACTGTCTAAGTCATAGGCCCTGGGGGAGAAACTAATACTATTATTCTGCTAATTGAACAAATTAATAAGCTGCTCCCTTAGTTCTTATCTTTGTGGCCAAAGATTAATGTATCTCTGAACCCTCATCAGAGAAGCTTCTTTTGGCAGTAGATGAAAATTAATATGGAGATCCACAACTGGCCAACATGCAGAAAACAAGAGACTGTGGAGTGCTGAGCTCTGAGTGGGACATCTATAATACTCCCTTCCTCCCACAGGGCTCAGGGATCATCTAGAAGAGGGGGCAGATGGAAAATATTACAGAGATCCACAATTGGTCAAAACACAGAGAATAGGTGACCACGGGGTGCATCACCCTCATTGATACATCCTCAGTGCAACCCCTACATTTATGGATAAGGGGACATCACAGAAGAGGGGATGGAAAGATTGCAAAGCCAGAGCATTAGGACACCTACTGCTAGACAGTGTCTTCCAGATGACAGGGAAGCTGCATCCATGAAACCTCAACAATATAGATACCTAAACAAGACCTGCATAATGACAACACTAGCTGCCATGCCAACACGAATGGGAAATTTCACACAGTCCCACCTTTAGACAAAGATCTTCAGGCACTCAGTGGCTGCTGAGAGTGGAAGAGTTGGTTTTCTCTGGAGACAAACTCCCTATCCAATCCCAAGTGGTCAAACCTAAGTACATGCACATATAAGCACCAATATATGGAATCAGTAGGTTGTTTTGTGCATTTATGTGCACATACACACATATATAAATGTAACCATAATAATTAAAGAAGAGGTCATAGCACTGAGCATCAGGCATTCTATCACAACGATAAGAAAGCAAGCACCACAGGCAAGAGAAAGCATGCAAGTCTTGTTTTTTGAGCCTGGCTCATACCACTTAACATGATGGTTTTCAGTGTCACCCATTTCCATCCATGTGACATGATTTCATTCTTAGTTATGGTTTAATAAAACTGTCTTATGTGTAGAGACCATATTTTCTTTATTCATCTGTTGATGGACACAGACTAATCTCATATCTTGGCTATTACAGATAATGCCACAATATACACAGATGGACATGGATCTCTGTGGTATGCTTACTTTTATTCTTTCATGATATATCTGGTAAACTGCAACAGATGATACTTTTTTCATTTTTTGAGACAGGGTCTCCCTGTAGCCCCAGCTTGCCTGAAACTTGGTATGGAGACCAGGCTGGCTTCCATCTCACAGAGATCTGCCTGCCTCTGTCTCCTGAGTGCTGAGACTAAAGGGATGAACCACCACACTTGACTGATACTTCTACTTTTAGATTTTTTTAGGATCCGCCATACCAATTTTTACAGTGGTTACATTAATTTACAGTCCCAACAATATTGTATACATATTGATATTTTACCCAAATCTATGCCAAGATTTGTTTCTTTTATTGTCTGAATTTTTCTAATAACTTATAGCTGTTGAACATTTATTCATGTATTTATCGACCACTTGTACTTCTCCATTTGTGAAGTGTCCATAAACATTTTATAGGCCCTTATTGGCTCTTTTAGTACTTAATTTTTATTCTTTTACATATTCTGCATATTACTCATTGGATGGATAGCTTAGCGACAATTTTGCCCATTTATGTATGATGTCTCTTTATCTTGTTAATGTTTCTGTTGCTTTGTGAAAGCTTTTTAATTTGATGTAATAGTGATTGCCAATTTTTCTATTGTGTGTTAAGCTATTCTACAGAGCCATAAAACGGACATGTAATCAATGTAAAACAGAAATCACCTCATGCAGCTTTGATCAACGGATTCTGAACAAAGTCTCCAAAAACACACAAAAGGGACTTTCAAAAAAAATTAGTGCTGGGAAAACTTAAGACAGAAACTAGATCCTTCTTACCCTACACAAATATCAACTCAAAATGGACCAAAAGCTATAATGTAATACCTGAAACTTTGAAACTAATGAAGGAAAACAGGGACGATACTTGGATATGCTGGCACAGACATTCGTTTTCTGGATAGGACACAAACAAACTACACTTCTAATTTTAAAGTGTAGATATGTAGATGGATTTGTTAAAAAAATGTGAATGAATATGATAAGTGCCGTGCATCATTTACCAATATTTTTCAGTATCTATATATTTTGGAAATGATAATATAACTAGATCACTGCTCTAGTTTGTTTTCTGTTGCGGTGATAAAAACACCCTGACAAAAGCAACTTAAAGGAGAAAGGTTTATTATAATTCACAATTCCAGGTTACAGTCCATCACTGCAGGGAAGTCACAGCAGCAGGAGCTTGAGACAGTCATATCATATCCAAGTCAAGAACAGAGAGAGGCTGATTGGAAAGCCGGCACCATCATCAAAGGCTCAAGCTCACAGGCAAAAATGAACACAGAGAGATGAATTAATGAATGCTCTCTTGCTGGCTTGTACTCACATCTCTCCACTCTTAGTTCAGGACTCCTTGCCCAAGGAGTGGTGCCACCCACAGCGGCCTGGCTCTTCCCAGATCAATGAACATCTTAAGAAAATCTACCAGAGACTTGTCCACAGGCCAAACCAGTGTAGACAATCCCTCATTGTGACGCTATGCCTTGGTGATTCCAGGATGCATCAACATGACAACTAAAGCTGAGAATAACAGATGCTGACATTGATGTGGCTACTTTATAGAACAGGGCCACCACCTTCTGTAGAGCTCATGTTCATCTTTTATAACTACAACTTCTGTCCTATCTCCTACACTCCAGGCCCTGGAGACCACAAATCTGTTCTCTGTCAATAATTTTGTTAAATAATAATGTTATATAAGTATAATTACACTGTGGTGGATCTTTTCACTAAGTACTGTTTTCCAGTCTGGGATGTACTCAGTAGTAATATACTTGCCCAGCATGCGTGCAGCCTGGGTTCAATCCTCAGTACTATTCAAAAATCTTACTTTGAAATGATTCATCCTGGAAATTTTGGGTATGTTCTACTTTAAAATTTTATGACTCATCCTTTGAAGATCGTCTGATTTGTTTCCAGTTTGAGATTATAACATACAAAGCTGTTATAAACACTAATATAAAGGTTTGGATGAACACAAATCTTCATTTCTCTGGAATAAATACTGATGATTGAAACTTTTTGGCCATATAGGTTGTATATTTAATTTGTTAAGAAACTGCCAAGTTGTTTCCATATTTAAATGACTTTCTGTCTCTACCAATGATCAACAGATGATTGTATATCTGTATTTCCTCACCGGAAATCAACATTGTCGCTAATTTTTAAAAATATTTTTACTGACCTTCTGGACATGTCATACAACAGTTCTCAATCAAATTAAGAACCCCCTCCCTCCTTCATACCTCCTCACCCCCACACACAGGGCTTCGTGTATTCTGCCATACATGTTAAGTCCTATCTGGTCAAACATTTTACCTCAATGTCCTTCAATGTAAGTTCATCCCCTGGAGTCTATTCCGCTTATATACAGATCTTAAGGAAGGTCCACTATCCCTCTCCCAGCAGCAGTCAGTCTCCAACAGTTTTCAGGCTAGGGCTGGCCCACCATGCATTTTCCTCATATCACACTGGGCCCTTGTCTGATTGAGTTGGCATGGGTCTTGTGCTCAGTGCCACCATTGCTACAAGTGCAAAGTTCCAGTGGCCTGAAAGCCTGTTTCCCTAAGTTCATGGACCAACCCTGGCTCTTACACTCTTTCTGCACCTCCCTCTACCACAATGTTCCCTGAGCCATGGGTGGGTGAGGTTTTATATAAGAGTCCTAACCAAGGATATACTCTCTGAAATCTCTTATTCTCTAAAACTTAGCCTGTTGTGGCCTTCTGTGTGCATCGCCTTCTATTGTATAAGAAAGCTTCATTAGTGAGAGGTGAGGGATGCATTAGTGTTCTCTCCACCCTCTGTTCCACTATGTTCCTTAGGTGTAGAGGTTCCACCATAGATATGTCATGGAGGGGTAGGCATCTCCCAGTCATATATTCTGTGTATAACCAGTTATGGAACTCTGCAGTAGCCTCCATCTGTTGCAAAAAAAGAAGCTTCTTTGATGGCTGGTATACGGAATACTTTTCTGTAAATATAAGGATCCATATTTAGAATGTTAAGAAATTTCATTTTTCTAAAGATATGACAGATAGGGTTTTCTCTAGGGTCTATGACCTCTCCAGCCATGTGTATCTAATTACAGTGCCATCCATGAGCTCACTCCCACTGAGAGGGCTTTAAGTCAAATAGGATAGCTGTTGATCCCCCACTCCCAGACAGCAGTGCTACTACTGCACCAACAGAGGTAGTTTGCTGTACCAGTCAATATGAATATTAGGCTTTAGGACTTGGTTGGACCATTGAATGATTCTCTCCCTTAGCAGCTTCCTCTAAAACTATGAGAACTGACAGCTAGTCTTCAGGTAGAAGGCTTCCAGGTCAATTCCTGCTCCATTGCTCCAAGTCCTGTGTCTGAATTATGACCTGTCTTCAGCAGTAGGATCTTACCTTCTAGTTCTGGGAGATAAAAAAAAAAGGGCTCTGGCAATAGCCTCTGTTATTTTGGTAGTCTCTTGGATCACTCACCAACCTTAGCTGTGTTGTGATATACCGCTGTAGTATTAACTTCCATTTACCTACAGAACGACACAGGACATCTTTAATTTTTCCTTGTAATTATTTTGCCACCTTCGTATCTTTTTGGTACAACGTCTCTTTTTTTGTCTCTAATTGAATTGGTGATCCTTTCATGGTCACATTTTAAGAGTTTGTAAGATAAATCAGTCTTCTGTTAGCATATAATAATCTGCAGACACACATATTTAAAGATGTATAGATTTTTTATTACTTTCCTTCCTTCCTCCTTCGTTCCTTCCACCTTCCCTTGCCTCCCTCCCTCCTCCCTCCCTCCTTCTTTCCTTCCTTCCTTCCTTCCTTCCTTCCTTCCTTCCCTCCCTCCCTCCCTCCTTCCGTCCCTCCCCTTTCTCTTTCCTTTCCTCTTCACTGTCCATTTCCTTTCCTTACCTTCTTCTCCCTTCAATTCCCTGTCCCTTCTCTCCCCTCTCCTCATTTGATCTTATTTCTCCTTATCTCTCTTTCCCTGTCCTTTTCTTCCATTTTATTTTTGATGCTGAGGATGAATCCCAGGGCATCTTACAAACAGGGTGAGTACAGTACCACTGGCCTAGCCCCATGTCTTCCATTTCTCTGATCAGTGTTTTCTTTTATTCATTATTTCTCATCCACTATCTTTGTTTCAATTGTGTTTGTTATTTTCACCGAGCCATTAATATCATGTTTACTTTTAAATAATCTAACATTTCGGCCATCTTTGTGTTGGCATCCACTGATTTTTTTCAATCAGTTTGATATAATCCTGTTTTGGGACATAACATATGATTTTGAATTAAAACTTGCACATTTGAAGGTTGTGTTACGAGAATACAGATCTTATTTAAACAATTTCTTTGGATGGCTGTTTAATTGAAACAGCTGTTCTAAGCTGGGGTACTTAGTAATTCCTGGTTCATTTAGAAGGCTATACACCCCAGTGGCTGCTACTGACAGGGACATTAATTTTTATACCTGGGTGATGACAGGAGCAACTAGATGCTACACAGCCTCTCCTCACAATGTATAAAAGGTGACCTTTTTACTTTTAGTGTGTGAAGCACTCTTAATGCACCTGGACTTGATGTCTGCAGCCTACAGGAAGGGGCTGCAAGTGTTACAGGTTACAAATCAGGAGTCACCACACAGGAAATAAAAAAGCAAAGCAGGATTTATTACAGCCGGGCTGTTCCCATACTCAGATGAGTGTCTGGGGAGCAGCTCCTATCATCTCTCAGACATCACTTTTATAGGCATTTATGGGGTGCTATTGGGTCAATTTGAATCCATCAGTCACAAACAGCCAGGTCAGCAGCTAGCACAAGCAAGCAAGTTGACAGAAGCAGATAGCATAATCAGCCAAGCACGTTTCCTTCCTGGCAGTACATCCTGGCCCCTGGGCCCTTCTTGTAGTTTAGCTAGCTCTAAGAATTTTTGAGTACACTTGGGGCAGAGCTAGTTCTGAGAATTCATGGGTACATTTGGGACAGATAGATAACAGGAACTAAGTCCATCCTGGAGTGCTGGGGCACTCTTCTAATGGCTCAAGGGTCATGGGCTTCTTCATTCCCCACTCCTCTAGTGGATATTCAAACCCTTGAAGATCTTAACTCTGGCTCTTGAGGAGTTGGCAAGTCATGGAAGAACCCCTCATCCTTAGTTCCTAACTGGTCATATTGGCTTCTGAGAACCAGGAGTTTAACAGAACTTATGTGTTGGTTCACAAACTTCACTATAGCATTTGATAAACAAGGGCCACAGGTAAGGGCTATTAGGATTAGGGCTAAGGGCCCAGCTAGGGCACTGAGTAAGGTAGTTAACCAGGGAGACCAGGAGAACCATTTTTCATACCAACTCTGAGATTCTGACCTTAATTTTTCTCTCTCTCTTAATCTCTGTTTTACCAAACTTTAACTTTCTCTAATAATACCAGTACGATTTGCATAGAAGCAGCTTTGTTCCCCTAACGCCATGCATAAGCCCCCCTGTTGCATAAAAAGTAAATCTAAGCCACATCTGTTTTGGCATACCAAGGGAAATGGTTAAATGGCCTATAGATTTTTCTAGTTTGGCAAAGTCTGATCATTTTGTTTACTTAGGAGTTTGAAGTTCTGATCCTAGACCACTAGGGTGACTGTTCCCAACCCAGCCAAGCCTGCTATTATACCTGTTCTCACTAATAGAGGCAGCCGAGATGGCACAGTATACTCTGGACCCTTCTGGCAGGAGTCCAAGATGTTCTCTGCCTCCCTCTCCAGAATAATAGTACGCCTGAGATAGCAGGGGGACAGGTATGCATAAGTCATTGGAGATAGATAGAATATAAGGGTTGATACAGGGGGGTCAGGCCAAACTTGCAAGTGAACCTTGCAAGTAGCTTCAGGGGGAACTAAATAATAGGGTTGAGTTCCCTGAGTCAAAGTAGTTAGTTTTAGGGCCTGGTTACAGTGTTGCCGGTATTTGGACTTATTTAATTTATAAGTTCCAGCCAGGAAGCAGGATCCCTGTCTGACAAGCCTCCCCAAGGTGAGGGAGGGTTGAATTCCCCATAAACAAAGATGGATATTATTTCTAATCTCTGGAATACTTAGGTTTTTAATCTTGGAGTCATCATTTCATAATTGGGCGGTGATACCCAGGCCCACAAAATAAGGGTCCTAGGGTCCAGACATAACCAGCAGTCCTTGGTCAGGTTGGATTAGTGGTATTGATAAACAGATGTGTAATAAAGGGACTTAAAGACTTCAGGGAGGTAGCCTTCAGAAGTTCCACTGAGGGGCTTGGAAGTGGTATCTCAACCCGTCGAAGGGTTCAGGACACAGGTGGGCCCTATTGGTGTCTGGAGAACTGTGGACAATTTAAACCTTTGGAGAGTAAACAGTATTCCCTCGTCCCAGCCATTTTTGTAGTGCCTAAGTCCCCAGGTTTTTCCTGTTTTCCATTCTATGTCTTGATTAGAGTTTACTTAAGAGATAACGTAATGGGACTGAACTTTCCTACTTGATTTTTCTTTTCATTCGGTGCTCTCCTGAAGCAAATGTATTTATCACTATTTGTTTTCCATGGGGCGATGGTTTCACATCCCCATTTGGAACAAAAGAAATCTCTCTGCCAACCTCACCTAGAGGGCCAGGCTGAGCAGATGTAAAATTGCTAAGAACCGAGAGTCTTTTCAAGGCATTCTAAACCACATCTGTAATTGGAACAATCTACATGATCCAGGGGCTTTCCATCTATCCCTATAGTCCAAGGGCTTCTCTAGAGCTCACATAGGTCAAACATGAACTCTGGATTCTCTGGGCCCAGTCCAACCCTGTAACATTTCGGACAGTAAACCCATCTGAGGTTCTGCTTAACACCCAGCTGTAGACATATGGTTCATGACTGGGTTTTGACAGGGAGGACACACTAGTTAAGAAAAAAGAAAGGATCAAACAGATCCTGAGGCCTGTTTTACCAGTTTGAGTTTTAAGGGGTTTTCCATCCTTGACAAGAGTCCATGACGAGGGGATATGTTTGGGATGAGCCCCCTCAAGTTGGGCACAGTGAATCCAGTGGCTGCATCCAACTACCTTGACAACGGAGGGTGTGGTCAGGATGACACTATACAGTCCGTCCCAGTGAATCAGGAAGTCTGGAGCAGAGTAGCGTCGTACCCAGACCCGGTTCCCAGGTCCCAGATCTGTCCAGTCAGTTCCTGAGACGTGGCTGTCTCAGCTCATGTCTCCCGGACAAGATTGTGAATGGAGGGGAGCATATGCTGTAATGCCTGTAGGGACCTGAGAAGATCATGGTTAGAGACTTGTTACATGTCCAGGCTTAGTTTGGGAATTAAGGGAGGGAGTCTCCTGTACATAATCCCAAATGGGGTAATCCTTTTCACATAAGGAGTGCATCTTACTCTTAGTAGGGCAAAAGGAAGGAGACTTACCCAGTTTTCACCAGTCTCTGAAATTAGCTTAGTTAAAAATTTCCTTAAGGGTCCTGTTCATCCTTTCTACCTGTCCTGAACTCTGAGGCTGATAAACACAATGTAGTTTCCAGTTAATCTGTAAGCTCTTTGCAATAGTTTTTGATATTTGAGCTATGAAAGCTGGACCATTATCAAACCCCAGACCAATAGGGATGCCAAATCTTGGTACTAGATCATTTAGTAATTTTTTTACTACTATCTGGGCTGTCTCTGTTTGGGTAGGAAAAGCCTCTGCCCATCCAAAGAAGGTATCCACCAGGACCAGGAGAGAATGATAGCCATACTGCCCATCTGTCATTTCTGTGAAGTCAAGTTCCCAAACTTCTCCTAGTGTTTTTCTTCCTAGTCTCTGCCCTGAAAACTGGAACCTTGAGGCAGGGTTACTTTGAGCACATGTCTTACATCTCTTAACAATGTTTTAGAGGACATTCATTTCTCCAGTTGTCCTTTTCTTTACAATAGGCACGTTGGTTCTTTTCCAGTTTACGTTTCTCACTTGCCCCTTTAGGCTGTCTGTAATCACCTCATTGGGGTCGAGGCCAGGTGCCGGGCAGCTTTCCCCAGGCTGACAATAAAGTTTTTCCAATTTCTTTTCCTTGTTCCTTTGCTGGGCTATCTCGACCATGGGAGACCTTCTGGGCAATTTCTACCAGTTCAGGAATCAGCTTTCCCTCAAACCCTTCTAACTTTTGGAGCTTTCTCCATATGTCTGGGGCTGACTGAGAAATGAAAGCCATATTAATGGTTTTTCAGTTCTCAGGGCGCCTCTGGATCAACAGGAGAATAGAGGCGATAGGCATAAAGCCTTTGCAGAAAGGTGGCAGGTGACTGGTCTGGCTCTTGAAGAGTATCACTCACTTTGGTGAGGTTGATGGGTTTTCTAGCTGCCTCACATAATCCTTGCAGCAGGGTCTGGCAATACTGAAGCAAGTGCTCCCTACCTTGATTGGTGTTGAAGTCCCAATTGGGAGAGGTGGAAGAGAACCTGTCCTCTCCTCTGTCAGCATTCTGAGTGGGCAATCCATCAGGTCCTAAGACAGAGTGGGTTGCCTCTCGGAGGACTCTGGTCCATTCCTCCAAAGTCAACAGGCTCTCCAAAAGCTGATGACAGTCTTCCTAGGTGGGTAAAGGAGTGGTAAAGATTGAACTGAAGAGTTCTATAAGCCCTTAAAGTTTTCAGAAAAGGAAGGGTTCTCGCTCTCCCAGTTGTATAAGATGGTGGTAGAAAAGGGTGTATATATGAGGACAGACTGGGACCTGGGGGTGCTGCCTCTTCCCTCAAGGGGAGGAGCAGTGCTGGGACAGAGGCTGGAGGGAGAAGTCTAGGAGATCCTTCCATGGCATAAGGGGTCCCTGACCTAGTATGTGGGGGGCTCAGAAGGGGGTTGATTTCAAGGTCTGGTGGGGGAAGGGCATAGGGAGGTGGTCTGACAGGGTCCACATCAGGCTCTCAGTCCTGTCGAACAGGGGGCATCCTTCAAGGGGTGTCTAGTTATTGGAAGGACCAGCTTTGGGCTGGAGGTAGAATCTAAAGGAAGCTTAGTCTTTGCCTGACATTTGGTGAGCCAGGCAGGCTGGTTTTCCAGGAGGTTGGCCCAGGTGGCAATATAGGGTATCTAGTCCGGGATGATCATAGGAATTCCTGCAGACAGCATAGGCAAGGTTAAGGTTAAAAGAGCCCTTAGATGGCCAGTCTAGGCCTGGGATTTGCACCCAATCCAGGTCACAGAGGGTGTGTAGTCTGGGGGCTTTAGGCTTAAAACCCATCTAGCTTCCTCTTTTCCTAAAGTCAGAGAAGTTAGTCAACATGCACTCTAAGGGGGAACACAACATAGAGGATGAAGACTGGCCCATAATTGGAGTCAGACAGCCACACCAACAATGAGAACTGAAAGACACAGAAAAACAATCCAGACACTGGGCCTATTAAGGTGCCAGACTTTCAGGCAGTTCTGGGGACGTGTCCTCTGAGAACTGACTAGGGGGATCAGTGCTGCGTCCAGTTCCCACGTAGGCTCAGGTCTGACCAGAAAGAGAATAGAACAGAGAGCCAAAACAGAAGCTGGCCCCGCGAAACTGAAAGCACACTTATCTTGCAAACAGTGTGGTGACTGGCACTGAGGGAGGAAGGCCAGGGCTGAGGACTATGTCTCAGAGGCCTTCCCCTGAATTCAGGTTCCCACCTCGGGGCTATGATCTCCTCGGATGAGAAGATCTCAGTGGAACCTCCAAATGTTACAGGTTACAAATCAGGAGTCACTACGCAGTAAAGTGAAAAAGCAAGGCAGGATTTTTACAGCTGGGGTGTTCCCATACTCAGATGTGCATCTGGGGAACAGCCTCTATCATCTCTCAGAAATCGGTGGTAAAACAATAAAAATAAATAAAATAATACTTGTAAGTTAACTTTACATGTACTTTATAAAACAGGGTGCTTGGAGAATGCTAATGCTTACAAATTACTTGTTGTTGGCTATTTTGAGTCTGTTTACTAGCTGGGAGTCTTAAAACACATCCAAGTTAATTACCTCATTTGTCTTGCATGTTGTGCTTAGTTAAACCATTATTATAAATCTCATTCTGAAGTTCTTATACATTCTCCTCTGAACTCGAAAGTGTTTGTCCCCATTAATAATCATCAATATTTTATGGGTACCAAAAATGATCAATTGCAATAGAACAGTTTAAAAAATGATGAAACATTCTCTGCCTGAACTGACATATTTAATGAGTTCATTTATTTTTCTTCTAAGACTAGAGGCAAGGGATTACGTATTTAAATTTAGGCTTCTTATAAACTACCATGCTTTTTCCAGAAGGAAAAAAAACAAACCACTTATGTTCTGTTTACTAAGAAAGATAGGGAAATTACCAGTAAGGGATAAAATGAGTAGAGTATCATGTAATAAGATTAAAAGATACTTTTAAAAAACCTATGGGGGGATGGCTGCAGAGATGGCTGAGTGGTTAAGAGCACTGGCTGCTCTTGCAGAGGACCCGGGTTTAATTCCCAGCACCCATAAGGCAGCTATGAACCATCCTTAACTCCAGTTCCAGGGGAATCCGATGCCCTCTTCTGACCTCTGCAGTATTGCATGACATAGGTACACTCATATACATGCAGGCAATACACTCATACACATAAAATAAAAATAATAAATAAAATATTTTAAAAAACCTATCAGGGGTTTATCAATCTTAAAGTAGTTTTTAGAATCCAATTATGGAGTTAGAGTGAAAAAACCTGATTTACAACCATAAAATAAAACCATGGAACAAATGTTACCTCTCTTTCAGGCTAGAGCTGTTGTCTAAGTTTGTTTCCAGAAATAAATGTTGACACCAAGATTAGAGTGTTAAGCAGTTTGTTTGGAAGACACAGGCACCACTTACAAGTGAGGACACTGACATGGGGAAAAGAAGAAATAACGTCTGCAGACAAGGAAGTGTAGACTAAACCAAGATGCAATGAACTCATACCATGTTTAACCATAGTCATCCATTGAAGGCAATACCAACATGTGTTAATTTCTTAGACTAAGCTGAAAGGTCAGGGTTTCTCTGCATCCACAAGAATAATGCATAATGCAAACATACAATTATGAGTTCTTTTTTTTGTGGTCTATCGACTATTTGTTATACTATTCTCAACAAAAGCTAAAAAAATGAACAGTCATCATTCAAGAGGGAAGGGAGGAGAAATTATGTATAAAGCAAAAATTGTGTTAATTCTAAGCTGAAAGGTCAGGGTTTCTCTGCATCCACAAGAATAATGCATAATGCAAACATACAATTATGAGTTCTTTTTTTTTGTGGTCTATCGACTATTTGTTATACTATTCTCAACAAAAAACAAAAGCATGAACAGTCATCATTCAAGAGGGAAGGGAGGAGAAATTACGTATAAAGCAAAAATTTTTTTTTTGGTCTTTTTGAAGCAGGGTTTCCCTGTAAGCCCCAGCTGCCCTGGAACTCACTATATAGACCAGGCTGGCCTTGAACTCACAGAGATCTGCCTGCCTCTGCCTCCCAAGTGCTGGGA
>NW_008352391.1:2685890-2720832 GCF_000622305.1 Nannospalax galili
GAAGCAAAGGCAGATGGGGAGGGAAGAAGCCCCAAGATTTCCCAGGGAGTGGATTGAGTAGCTGGGTTGTATGAGTTCTTTTTAAAATATAATATTATTAATTCTTTGAGAATTTCATATGTGCACAAGTGCCTTTTGATCACAGGTTCTGACATTAGGAAGTTATTAACAGGCAAATAAGAATAACTAACCAAAAGGATGGTTAGCTAATAACATGTTAATAACTTACTAATGTCAGATGAGGCAGTGGCAGCAGGTGAGACAGCCCAGCCTTTGTATTTCTTAGAGCCATCTGGCCCCCACACTTACGGCATCCTGCCTGTCTCTGATTCATTCTAAAGTGGTACCAGTAAAAAAAAACGTAGCTTATATATGGAGGCGCATTCTGTATCTTTCAATGTTGACTAGTATTTCTGTTCCTGAAGATTGCTTGATTCATGGATCACTAATCTCTGTTTTCCCTAGTAAATGAACTCTGTCCACCATGGTTTTTCGCAGGCCTCCATTGTTTCAGTTTTTACTTCAGAAGTTTTCATCATCATGGAAGCAATGAGACCCACCTCATGGAATTCCCTGTCTTCCAGAATGCTCAGACCTGCCTCTAAATTAAAAACTAGTGAAATTTCTGGTATTGGGCTTTTGATTTGCTAGCCGATGGTGTCTGGTAGGGGCATTTTCCCCCGTTATAGAGAACTCCATTTAGACGGTTTTATGTAAGTGTATGCTTCATTTTACGAGCTTCTACAGTAACAGGCTTCCATATGACTTTGTCAAAATCTTTTGGCAGTAGTTATCCCTCCTCACATTCCCTCCTCTACCTGTCTTGTCCCATCCTCCAACTCCATTTAACCCTTCCTGTTCCATTACTCCCCATTCCACATTTATATCACTGTGTTCTATTTCTCCTACTATAAAAGTGCCATACAAGGGCCCTTACTAGTTTCCTGACCTCTGTGCATTTCCTAGATGAAACACAAATATCAAAACATTCAAAGTTAGCTTTCACATGAGAGAAAGTATGTCAACATACAGAGAAAAAGAGCTGCAGGAATGTTCAGCCCTAAATGGAACATCTGTATCTTACCCCTCCCGAAAAGGCTCAGGGAGCATCATGGAAGAGAGGGCAGAAAGGTTTTAAGAGCCAGAGGTAGTGGATGACTACAATAAAATAGTATTTTTTCAGAGACAACAGGGCACATGTACATATGAACCAACAACAGTTTTTATAACACAAACAAGACCTGCACAAGTCCAAGCCAGAGAAAACCCAGCGTGTAGGGGGATGGGCATGAAGTCCTACCCCTAGCTCAGGTACTACTGACACTGGAAGAGAGAGATGCTGGAAGAGAGAGAGAGAGAGAGAGAGAGAGAGAGAGAGAGAGAGTCAGTTTTCTCTCTGTGACACTGGGTATGTTGACCAGACTCCAAGGTATTGGTCTATACTTAAGAGTTTTGGGGAAACACAAATTAGGCTTGATGGGCTTATAAACAATAGAGGATATGAAGTGGGGGGAGAGTAGGGAGGAAGGGGTCGATTTGAGAGGTAATTGGGAAGGGTGTCTGAATAGGACCAAATTATATCGTATGAAAGGCTCAATGAATCAATAAAAATATCATTTAAAAAACCCAAACAGTAGTGATGCAGCTCAGTGGTAGTGTGCTTGCTTAACATGTACCAGACCCTAAATTCAATCCCCTTGTACGTCCCCCAAGTGAAGTAAAGAGCAAAAACAAAACAATCAGATTATCTTCTCACAATAATCGAGTAAACCGTAAATACTAAGAACTCACAAAGCTTTCAGCTTTGTAATATATTAAGAGCACAGGTGATGGGTGAATTTCCAGTGTTAAGATAATTTGGCCCATTGCCCTTTTTCTAAAAAACGTAGGGCTTCTATTAGTCCAGCATTACCTTATCAAATGCATCCTGTGGTGTTCCTTTATCCACGGACTCATTGATGAGTCAGGAAGAACTCCGTTTACCATGTTCTTTGTAAACCAGGCTGAGGCAAAGAAGGAGCAAGCAAAACAATTCCTGTTAGGTACGGAAACGTTGAGGGTAGGATTTGCCTTCCAGGTTGAATGACTTAGAAGTCTCATAAGAGACATTTTCTCAGCAGATGGAAACAATGTTACCTAAGACTCTGCAAGGCCCAAAGGCCTGAGCTTAGGGAGAAAGTAAAAATGATGTATTAAACTTTGTGGCACAGTTCTCTCAACAGAAAACGAATGAAGGTTATCTAGAATGTCAAACTTCTTACCAGATGTTAATACAGTGCAAGAGCAGGAAAACCTGACCGAAAACCTGCACCTGCATTAGGTGAAGAGGTTTTTCTGCAGATGCACAGCAAGTCTTCCTATTGTAGCAGGTCTTGTGCTCAGTGACTTCCACCTGCTGAATGCTGCTTTCCTTCCCCATTTCCTGGTGCTCACTGTAGTGAATGCCAATAAAAATACTAAATAAATAAATAGATAAATAGAAGAAAAAGTAAATGGTCTCTCTTGAGTCTTACATTATTTTAAATTACTATTTTTTATGCTATGGTACTATAATACTAAATAAATTCAATTTGTATATGTCATTCTAATTGTCATCAATTAAATGCTTAAGGAAGTTGGAGATTTAGCAAGTTAACCAAATTAATCAACTGCACAGAAAGGAAAATGGTAATATTTAAGGTAATTCTTGAGAAAATGCAAGTCAAGCCAGCAGACTATTTTATTTATTATTTTTTTATTTTATGTGTTTATGTGTATTGCCTGCATGTAGGTAAGTGCACCCATGTCATGCAATGCCCGAGGAGGTCAGAAGAGGCTGTCTGGTCCCCTGGAGTTACGGACAGTTGTTAGCTGCCATGTGGGTGCTGGGATATGAATCCAGGTCTTCTGCAAGAACAACCAGTGTTCTCTGCTGAGCCATCCTTCCAGCCCCGCAGACTCTTTTTTTTAAAATTAATTAACTCATTCATTTATTTCTAACCCCCTGGATCCAATTAGTGCTTCCCATATGCTCATGAGTGTTTTGTCCAGAAACTTTTGTGTGCTTGATTGATTTTACTTGATTGATTGATTTCAAAGCTTTGTCCAAATACAGTACAGAATATACTTGTATGCTTTTTTATTGTTTGAAATATCCCTAAAAAATTCATGACCCATACAAATTATTAGGGAACTGCTACAAAGAAAAACTATGCTCGAGTGACCACAGGTTGACTTCAATAAATTCTTAAGCTTTTACACCTATAGCATTGAGAACAGGAACATATTCAGTCACAATTTTGAATTTTTTCATTAGACTTTTTCTAACTTTAAAAAAGCTGAAATATTAACATCTATATGTCAGAATATATGAGCTATAAAAGAAAAATTAAATTCAAGGCTAAGAAAGAATTTGAAAAAAAATAAAGCATGTTTGAGAAGGGGCTTATACCCATTTATGTGAAAAATTTAAGATCTCAGCATATTTAAAAATAATTTTAGTATCTACCATATTTTAAATGGAAGTGGTGTCATTTTAAGAATGAAAAATCCTCACTATGTGCAAGAGAGACCATGGCTTCATTGGCAGAAATGCCTGCCCCAGGAGCATGGGGGCCTGAGTTTCAGATTCCCAGAATTCATATAGAAAGCCAGGAGTGTGGCATGTTCCTGTAACCTCAGCATTGGAGGGGTAGGAAGGTAGAGACAGTCTGATCCTTGAAGCTCATTCACTAGGCCAATCAATGAACTACAGATTCAATAAGAGACCTTGTCTCAAAAACCAAAGCTGGAGAGCTATTGACATCCAATGTCATTCAATAGTAAACTTTCCAAAAGCACATATGCATACATCCACACTAACAGGTGTTCATACTACACACAACACCACACACATACCGAAAGAAATTTACAAAAGAAAGTCTCTTTACATTTCATAGGTGGAGTAAAATTGAGCTACCATTTCTTGGAGAACTTTTCATACTTAGTATACTGGTAGTTACAGTATTAAAATTAACCAATTAGCCTAGTGTGTTGGTTCATATTTGCCATCCTAGCAGCCCAGAATGTGGAGATAGAACAGTAGGAATGTCTAGGCTAAAAGGCAATGAAAGTGCAGCTCAGTGGGAGAGGGGTTGCCTAACATGCAAGGCCTTAGGTTTGATTCTCAGCACTAAAAATTAAAAGTTAACATGGATTGTAAAACTAACTTGACTTCATGAGCCCGAACTGCAATCCAGGTATCTTCTGAACAATTTACATAGGGACTGCACTTGCTCCATGTCAAGACCCTATTTTCCAGGTGTGATGATGGAAGTAAAAGAAGCTGGTTAGTTGCAGAAGTCTAATTCCAAACCAATTACATAAGATTCGGTAGCTTGAGTCCGTTGATATGCTGTTAGTCCTTTTTCATTAATTTTTACATTAATATATAGAGTAATAGTTTCATTTTGACATTTCCATACACAATCCCCTATGCCTTATAAGGAGATCACAACTACAAGGAAATAGGTGGAACTAGAAATAATTATGTTAATCGAAATAAGCCAGATCCTTTAACTTCCTTGTGGAATAAGTTCTAAGTCTTTTTTAAAAAAATATTTATTTTTGTGTGTATGAGTGTTTTGCCTGTTTGTATGTAAGTGCACTCAGGTTGTACAATGCCCACAGAAGCCAGAAGAGAGTGTTGGATCCCCGTGGAACTGGATGTAAGGATGTTTGTTAGCCACCATATGGGTGCTGGGAACTGAACCTGGGTCCTCTGAAAGAGTAGCCAGTGCTCTTAACTGCTGAGCCATCTCTCTAGCCAGATGTAAATGATATATATGTCGAGCAGCTTAGGTGAAGGCAGAGGCAGCTGGCCAGCTTGGCACACAACAAAAAGAGAAAGCAGTACTGATTAAAGCTTAGCCAGTGAAGGACGCATGATCACCTCATGAACACTGAGTTATGCTATGAGAAGGGCCTGTGTGCTAATACGTGACCTCTGAGCTGATTGGATGGCGGCCTCCCTGCCTATGCTATGCTTGTGGTTGTTGCCTTTAAATATTGTTCAGCCTTAATAATAAACGAGTTCTAGCTTAAACCTACTCCCTGTCGTGTTTGATTGTCCTTGGAGAGAAGGGCTAGCAAAACAGGTGGGCAGCGCACTTACCCCTCCTCGACCCCCATCACCGCGGACCTCTGTTCCTCTCCCCAAGATGAAGGGGTTCAGAAACCGTGGCAATATATATTTCTCAGTCTTTAAAATATATATATCATTCATTTTCTGCCGTAGCAATTTTCCAAAATTGCTCAATAGATTTTTTTTCAAGTTCTACATTTCTGATGCTCTAAGAATGTAGTCACCGCCAGCAGTGGCCGCTCCTCCATTCTCATGGGTGCCGTTCCTTCGTTCTCATGGGTGTCGAGGCTGCTCCTCCGCTCGCCTTGAGCTGGGGCCACTCTTCTGCTTGCCTGGTGCTGAGGCAGCTCTTCTGCTTGCCCTGTGATGCCTCCTGTCATCACTGCTTCTGCCTGGTCCCGGACCCCAGGGCTGGTGAGGAGACTGTCAGCGGAGCCGCTTTCAGACACAGGAGACCAGGTTTAGTGACACAGGTCTGGTTTATTGCAGGAAGGCACAGGCTTATGTAGGGGTAGTGGTCCAATCACAGCACAGCAAGTAAGATACCTTATTAGCATAACAGATTTAGCATCCTATCACAGTACAGCAAGTAGGATACCTTATTAGCATCATCCTATTAGCATAACAGACTTAACGTCCTATCACAGAATAGAGGGTATGATGCCTCATTAGCATACTGGGTTTCAGATTACAGAGCCAGGATTCCTGGACCCTGACAGTTGCAATATCACACTAGGCTCAAGCTTGTCTCCCACATAAGAATACAGAATAAATAAAGCAATAATGATGTTTTTCTAGAAAGAATGACATTCTTTATGACTTATGCTTAGTTCTCAAGTCAAAAGATAGAAGGCCTGTTTTTAAATAAGAGTTGTGAAAAAAAATAGAACTTAGGCAAGTTGAATCAACAGAGGTGATAGAGCTCTCACTGTTTCAGAGAGAATGGTGTATGGCCCCAAATAGAGCCTCCCAAATTGCAATAGCCAAAGTAACTTCATTTTGTATAAAGCAGCCACTTTAAACTTCAAAAGCTAGAAAAACAGCCAGGTTCAAGGTTAAACGCCTGAACTTAATTATTTCCCCTTAAAGAATGCTCTCTTTGGAGTAGCTGACTTGGTCTTCCCAGACACAGTAACTACATTTAATCAGAAAGTGCCATACTGCCAAGGTCTGTATATATCTGTTAAGAAAAGGACTGACACAAGCTTGTTCTGGCTTCTGTAGTTTGCTTATCTACTAACTTGGGCATCCTGACCATATTCAGGAGCACCAGGCATTACTCATGTATGATGAAATTCCCCTGGTGTTTAGGGTTTTTTTTTTTTTTTTTTTTTTTTTGCTTTTAAAAGCTAGTTCCATGCTCCCTTCAGGGCCATGGGTCCTAAATCTGACTAAGGGACATGGACAGCTATACCTTAATAAATTTGACTAATTAAAATTTGAATTGAGTCCGGTGGTCTTTTTCCCAGTGGTTTCAAACTCCATAACAATAGAAGTATAGTTTCTAGCACTTGTGTTGCAGCTGAACTTGGGAGGCAATAGGATAAAGAGCTTTATTACTGAGGTGAAGATGTTCATGGTTTTCTCAAAAGTTCCTGGATAAATATCTAAAATTTCAAGGCTTTATAACTATAAGGACAACAGTGTGACTTACTGAAGTGTGCAATGGTGTCTAAGCTGCTAACCTACTTTTGTGCAGCAATTTCCTGTTAGGTAAGATATTCCAGCTTGGAGGAAATCTCTAAGATACAAGAGAGGTGAAACATCCCATTCTATTTCAACAGGATGTTGAAAGGGAGGTAAACAACAGCATATTCTAAGGGAAGTAAAACTTTCTAGCCTCCAGGGAAGCTCATTAAACCCAGAAATAAAACAACCCAATAAATTCAGGAAGTTCTTCAAACTAACCAGACTCACTAGTTCTCTCCTTTCCCAAGCATATACAATAAGCCTTAAGGATTGCTGAGAGACTCTCAGATATGTTGAGTTGCCTAGAAGAGGCACAGATCAGCTGAGGTATAAGGGAGAGACTCTCTCCAACCCTTGAAGCTGCCTACAAGTTGTACAGTGAGCTCCATGTCTCCAGCTTTCCTGAGCTGTCACCCATGCTAGCATGGGCTTTGGTGATGTATGTGCCTTTGAGACAATTCTGCTCCTATAAGTAACCCTTCACCCATACTCCTATAAGTAGCTCCAATAAAATTCATTGGTTTACCACATTGGACTTTGGTGATTTCCTTACATTTGTTTGTTGTTTGTTCCTAATTAGGATGAGCCAACATCTGTTCATGCCTCCCCAGGAGGAGTGTCACACAACGCCTACTCCCACTCTTGGTACATTTTTGTAATTTCTTCTTCATATTGTAGAACCAGTGTCTAGCAGGGCATATCAGCTTTACACTGTTCTGAAGCCGAGTGCTTTGTTCTCAGGGAAGCTGTGCATCACTTAACTTTGGTCCTGAATCCTATAACATTTGGCCAAGAAACCTTTTATAAGTGTTCATCTTTTCAAGTTCTTTGTTACCTTAATTATATAAAGAGAATAGTTGACATAGTTGTGTAAATGTTTATGATAAGCAGACACTGTAAGACACTGGCCACAGTTCAGAGCTTTAGGAAGCAGAGCAAAGCTAGAATATCAAGTTACCTCCAAATTTTTACCAGTGTGTGTGTGTGTGTGTGTGTGTGTGTGTGTGTGTGTGTTCGATTTTTGGAGAATAAAATGAAAGAAAAATAGGAGACAGGAAACCAGAGCCAGACCTGCAACAGGCAAGGAATTTATCTTCCTTTATTCAAAGATACAGTGAGAGGTAGAGGCAGGAATCAATCATCTACAGCTAGACAAAGAAATCGGGGGGTTTTATACTAAAGTTGTGAGACACAGCTGCACTTTGTGGGGAGTTGAATTAGTACCTGGGTTTGGTGTCCTTGGAATGATTGAGGGTCTTCTTCATAAGATTATTTCCTCAGAAATTGGCAGGTGTGTCATCTACAGCCCTAGAGGAGACAGGTGGGCTCCACACTTTGTCTCAGTCCTGGGAGTGACTAACTGATAAGGAATGAGCAAAGCCAGACCACTGATCTATAGCCTAGGTCACTGGGGGAACTTTGTACTTTTACAATTTAAAGCCATTTGGCCACTCTGATGGTTTTATGCCTCTAATGGCCTCCTCTAATGAAGCTCATGACTTTCCTGAGGTTCACATATTCTATCAGTGTGTGTGTGTGTGTGTGTGTGTGTGTGTGTGTGAGAGAGAGAGAGAGAGCGAGAGAGAGATTCCTTCTCTTTTTTCTCCTCCTCTTCCTCCTCTTAACAGATATCCCTAATGTAGTCCAGGCTTGCCTCGAACTCCTGATCCTCCTCCTTTATCCTCTTTGGCTCCTTGATTGCAGGCATGCAACACCACAGCCAGCAAACTTAATAAAAAACAAAACAAAACAAAACATTGGAATAGAAAAGCACTGTAATCAAGGTGGCCCCAAACAGCAGTTCCTTTAAGAGAAAGATGGCTCAGCCAGGATTCCTGATACGTGCTTCAAAATGCCTGTCCCCTTTCATTTATGCTCCAATTTATGTCTTACCATCACTGCTGGATTAATTTGTCCAAACCCTCTTATTCTGTAATCTGAAAACACTTCTGTCCTAAGAGAAAAGATGTTCCCCTTTACATTATTTACTATCTGAAGAGCCAGAATGCTCTGACTCCATTTTGGTTAGCTTCTTTAGACAAGCCCAGACAAGCTTAGGCATATTGTACATGTAAAAGCCTTAAAAGGTATGAACAAAATCTTCTGGTTCTAAAAGATATTAGTCAGCACATTCCAATGCCCTGAAGACAGCCCCTACCAATCAAGACTTTCCCCATACACAGGATATGGGGACATCCAATTATTTTAAAAAGATACTTGGTGAGTGGGGGTTTCTGTGGAGTGCCCCAATAAAAGCTCCTGCCTGCTATTGTTCGGGGCCAGACTCCATCTTTGGCTCATGAAGTCTGCACCTGGCTGCCATTTGGTTGTTGTCTTTTTTTACTTTAAATTCTTGAATAAAATTTTTGTACTGTCTTTTTGGGTATCTGTGGGAATTATTCTCGATCTTCAAACGCTAACACTATCCTTAAGGGTTTACACATTTCCTTTCACAGTTGTGCTTCTGTTTGGTTGGAGTCTGTGGTCTCTTTTAATCTACATATAAAAGTAAAGGTAAATCAGTAGCTGAACATCATTTTGCACAACCTAGAGCTTGCTCACTGTCTCTCTAGTATTGCTGACACCTTCCTCTATGTCTCTTGTCTCCATATTTCCCATGAGCTACTTAGACCTATGTGCTTATTCAGATTCTCTCTCTCTCTCTCTCTCCTTCTCTCTCTCTGTAGTGTATCTTTCCTAGTGTATGTATGTATGTATGTATGTATGTATGTATGTATTTAGTATGTATGTACACTACACGGTGCAGGAACCCACAGAGATCAGAAGAGGGCATGGGATTCCCCCAGAACTGGAGTTACAGGTGGCTGTGAGTGACCATGTGGGTGCTAGGAACAGAACCAGAGTCCTCTGCAAGAGCAACAAGTGCCTTTAGTCACGGAGCCATCTCTCCAACCCTGTCCTCTTTGACTTCCTTACCATGAATAATTCACAAATATGCTGCATACTTCATATTTTATTCCATCAGCATCCACGCAATGTTTTATTGTATTTTCTTCTATAATGTTGACTTCTTGAGGGAGAGATTGTTTTTATTTTTTCACACAGGATCTCACTCTACAGCCCTTAGCGGTCTGTAACTCACCATGTGGACCAGGCCAGCCTTGATCTCACAGAGTTTTGCTGCTTCTTCCTCCTGAGTGTTGGGATTAAAGGTGTGTGCCACTATGCCCAGCCCATCTTTCTATAACCTTAACATAAATCAGCTGGTTCACTGGGGGTAGACTAAGTCATTACAAAATTCTCCATTAGCCTTCTATTTTGTAATGATAACAACCTAAACAATCCTTTTAATTTTAAATTTGTTTGTGTATTTATGTTTGAACTGGGTGTCTTATAGTCCATGAGTAAGTTGATATTGTCTCTCTCAGTTTTCAGTGGATGGGTTTAGACAATGTGTGTTTAAAGATATATTTTGTATGTTATATGAGTATCTGTCGGGCCTGGCATTATTTTCTTGGTTGCATGTGTTCTTTAGCTTTTATGTGTTTTTTTCTTTCCACCCTTTTTCTGCACTCTCCAGCTTAACTGACCATCATGTAAGGGTTTACACGGTTCTGTTACCTTTCTCCATAGCATACAAATTATACATTTGGGGGGTTTGCATCTTAAAGTGGTGGCCTTTAATTTGAAATATATTCACAGCTAATTTGAGTCTTCCCTCAAATCAGAGGATTATGCTTTCCAGGGAGTTCAAGAAACCTGCAGGAATGATTCTGCATTTCTCCTTCATGTCCCTGCAACACTGTTTTCATTCCACTCACAGATCCAGGAGCCACAAGGCCTGAATACTATCTCGCCATTATTATAAACAACCGCACCTTAGATCTACCCTTAAAAATAAGAAGTAAACATTTTGGTTTTACCTTCCTACATGTTTTCTCTAGTGCTCTTTCTCCAGCCCCTAGATCCACACATTTTGCCTATTTCCTTTTCATTTTTTTCTGAAGAATCTATTGTAATCCTTCTGGCAGGGTAAGCCTACTGGTTAAAAATGTCCTAACTTTGTCTGAGACACATTTTTCTTTCTCCTTCACTTTTGAGAAATGATTTTGCTAGGTACGTAACTCTAGTTCTTTTTCACACTGTAAATTTATCAATGCTCTTTTTTCTTGATTGTCTGTTTCCTAAAAAGTCTGATGCAGTTGTTCTCACCCCTCTTCACCACAGAAATGCTCTTCTATTCTAGGTTCAACACGTCCTCTTTGGCTTTGACTTTCTCGGTGACTGACAGGACCAAAGGCAGCTCTTTGGTTCTTCTCTTCCTTGGTCTCTTCTGAGCTTCCTAGATGGGTATTGCTACTTACTGTTGCCCTTGGTAAATTCTCAGCCATGACTCTTTTAAGTTTTCTTTTTAATTTTGTTCTCTGTTTGTTCTTTTCTTATTTTTATTTAAAATACACTGTGAATTTTGCAATTGTCACTCAGTTTGGGGATGTTCCATTTTGCATCTTCTCAGCACTTTTTTGCTTTTGCATTTCAGTTTTGGAATATTTCATTGATGTGTCTTAGTGTTCGCTGACTCTTTCCATGGCTGCTTCCTGCCTATTATGTGCTGATCAGAGCTATTCTTTTGTTTCTATCCCACTACTCCTGATATCCTTCTGATTCTGAGTGGTATCTGCCTATATTTCCTGTTGTTGGTCACAGCTCCACTAAAAGAAATAATCCTATAACTGATCACTTATAGTATGGTAGATGTACTTACATAAAAATATTTTGAATGAGCATTAAAATCTCTTCTGTTTTATCATGATTATCAATATTAGAGATGTGTCTGTGACATACAGATGAAATTTGTGTATTCTGATAGTACTTTTTAATACTTTCCAAATATATAAGTTTAAAGTAAAAAAAAATGCTTAGAAACAGGCAGAAAATAACCTGAGTTACAAATAGAATAATTTCTCCATTTTCATATATCTGAAAGTAGCAGATAAAGAGTGACCTTCCTGATTTTTAGCAGGTTCCCTTCAACAGGCTACAAATAACTAGTGGGAAGTTTAAGAAAGTGGAGTTTATCTTGACTATTGCATCATCTAAGGTAGTAGGTGAGACATTGGGGCGAGGCTCACTGAACATACTCCATAGAAAGCTTTACACTACCTGAAGCTCCAAGAGGCAGAGTGAGAAAAGCATGTCCTGTAGTAGTAAAAACTGCATTTCCCCTGCTTATCTCTGGTGAGTTTCTGCCACTGTCTCCAGGAGCAGTCAACTTTTGAGTTCTCTGATTTAGATGCATTCACCAACGCGAGTGTGCTGTGCCTGCTTTCCTGTGTGAATTATCCTCTGTATATCTATTCTACAATTATAAATTGATGTTTTTGTTGGAAGAATCTTGAAAAAAGCATGTGTGTATACATGTGTATTTGTGCTTTGTAAGGAGCCATTTCTTAGAATCCCAGAGCAACTAATAATACCTATAAATCACAAGAATGAAATTGTAGTTATAACTTGTTATAGACAAATAAATAAACTTGTGGAAAAGTCACTTTAATTTTTTTGCGAAGGATCTATATTAGGATATAAAATTCAGTCTCAAATTCATACTCAAGACATAAAAATACTGCCAACTTCTTTTTAAGAAAGTACATATTTTCTCAACTGTTCCCACATATTTTGCTAAAATATTCATCTCATACTTGTGAGAGTAATAATGATGAAAGTCATTATCATTATTATGTAATAATGATAATGATAATAAAATGATAGTCATTTATCAAATGACTAGCAGAGCTAGACATGGATTATGTCATTCAACACTCACTTCACATGCCTGTGAATCAAGATATGTGTATGCCAATTCTAAAAGAATTTGATTCTGCCCACAAGTTCTCGCTTGAACAGCTCAATATGGCAATGGTATCGTGAGCACATTTTCCTTCCTGCTCATACCCAGGTATCTCCTGATTGGCTCAAATGTGGACGCGTGACTCAGTAGCACCCAATTAAAACATTAGCAAGTTACCCGGAATGTTAGAGAAAATCTGAGTGAGGCAGTCACAATTTTGTGTCTTTGAAATAAAATCCAGTCATGGTAAGAGAAAGATAGCTCATACTGAGATCAGCAGATCAGCCGTCATGACCCAAATTGGAAAATCTGCATCATGATATATATAAACCAAGGTAAGGCTGATGGTCAAACTACTGCTAAACAAGAGTTACATGAGGGGAGCAAATTATCTGAGAGAGACAATTGATATAGCTACAGAAAAGAGAATTCAAACGTCGTGGTCTCATGTAAAGATAATGGTTCAGAAATGAAAGCTGTCTTAGTTAAGAATTTTCCTTTTATGCATCCTTCACACCAAGGACAATTTTAATTGTATTTTTTTTCCATGGATTTTATGCCTCTATTGTCCTTTTAACATAGAAAAATCGTTTAAAAATAAAACCATCTTCCACTCATCCAAGGGGTCTTGGCTTTATTTTTTACAAAGGAGGAGTTGAGATCTAGGATCCTGACAATGTTTTCTGCAATTATATAGAAGTGTATCAGCTTCCATATTTCTGCAGACTAAATTGCTACATATGATTTCTTTTCCATTAGTAACCATAATTTTGATAGATGTATGTGAAGATATATTATGAGCCAAGGGTAGGAGCTGATGCCTATAATCTCAGTACTTTAAACCCTGAAGCAGGAGAATTGTGAGTTTTAGGCCTGAGCCACATAGTGCAACCCTGTATCAGAAAGAAATTAAAAAGAAAAAATAAACTATAATTCTCAAGAGAATGTTACTGAAATCTAATTTTAGTTATTAACAAACAAAAAGCATTAGTAGTCTTCAGTAGAATGCAGGTGTGGCTGAGTTGATTCCAAAGGGATGACTTCTTTAAGAAGACAGCAGTTCACATTGTGTTAATACCAGGGAATTCCATGGGTTTGTGAGAAGCAAACTGTTAACATTACAATAAACTGCAAACACTACAACTAACAGTTCTACTTTGTGAAGATGCTTGGACAGCAAGCTAGATCTATGTATCTTTTCTAACTATGAGGCATACATGTGAAGATACATCATAATAATTTCTTAGATAAACATTGGAAAAGATTGCAGTAACCAGTTGGGAAAAACATCAATAGGCAAGATATTATTCTGCTTCTCAATTATACCTTTTTTACTTCTTGTTTCAAGAAAAAAGGGATTTAAAATGCACCCTTTACTGGAAACATATTAATACCTAGTTTCGGTATTTTGCTACTTCTCCCAAATGCAAAAATCCGTTGAATACTATATATTAAATTTGCTCCTTGTAAATTTATCATCTAATAGTTACTCACCCTGTGTTACAAATCACACATCATTCTTCTGTTTTCAATCTCCTACTATTAATTTATGCATATGTGAATATACATAAATTATTATTGTGTGTATCTCATCCCTTCTGAAAGTCTCCATGCTTTTGTGACGTTCCTCATCTGGGATGTGTCCCTTTAGTCCTTGAGTGCTCATAGAGAGGAGATCTGCTGCTGATGAGTTCTTCCAGCTTACTGCAATAGTTCTTATTGCTTTGAGGATATTTTCATAAGACTTCAGCTTTATGAATAAGTTAGAGCTGTTTTGATGTTTGCTTTAACTATTTGAAAGAGAGTATTATCACTTACTTTCCATAATTATTTGATGAGACAAACCATCATTTTGTTTTTCCTTTAAAAGAGAGCATGGCATTTTTTGTTTTAAAATTTTTCCTTTTCTCTTTGACATTCAACAATTTCACTATGATATTCCTAAAATAGTGTTTATCCCAAATGGATCTCACCAGGGAGAGATGGCTCAACAGTTAAAAGCACTGACTGCTCTTGCAGAGGACCCAGGTTCAGTTCCCAGCACCCACATGGCAGCTAACAATCATCCATAACTCCAGTTCCAGGAGATCTGATGTCCTATTCTCATGTCCATGGGCATTGTATGACATGGGTGCACTTACATACATGCAAGCAGTGCACTCATACACATAAAATAATAAATAAAGTAATTTTAAAAATGGGTTATACCTAAGCTCTAAAGCATTTGTGTTAATACTGTTCATTAATTTAAAAAAATATGGTCCAACACTGGTGTGGTAGCACATGCCTTTAATCCCAGCCCTCAGGAGGCAGAGGTTGGCTAATCTCTGTGTAACTTCCAGACAGGCTGGAACTAGGGAAACCCTGTCAAAAAGCAAAATAAAAAAATTATATTCTTCAAATAATAGAAATATAAATTCTATGAACTCCGTTATCTTTTTCTTCTGAGAGAGAGAGAGAGAGAGAACTGTAATTCAACTGATTCATCAGACTGCCCGTCTTTTACTTTCTTGATTTTCATTTATCTCTTATTATACTGTTTTTTATTGACTGGTCTTTCAGTTCACCAGTTATTCTGTTTTATCTAATTTAATGTTAAAGTAGTCCAAGAAATGAATGACCTTATGTTTTTTTCCTCAACAACTTTTCTATACTATTTTCCACAAGTTTCTATCATATATTATGCATACACATCTTAAGTCTACTTCACAACCCCGCCCCTGGCATCCAGAGCTCTTCTCTCTGTCCCCTCCAGCTCCTGAAGATGCCATTCAGTTTGGGCTCCATGTAGAAATTCAGTAATGACAAAATTCTCCTCAGTGGTAAACTGAAATATGCACAGCCCTAACTTTCTGTTTTGCCTTCTTTCAAAGACAACAAGCCATACCAGTTTCCTTCTATGGCCTGAAGACAGTCCTCATGTATATTTTAGCAGTTATAACATTAAGAAAAAAAATAACATCAAGACACATACTTTAATATGAATCCATTTAAAATATTAATCTTTCATGATTTGAAAATTACAGGCTTCAGAAGGATAACTATACAAAACCTTACAATGCACCATGGTAAAGAATTATTCTTTAGCATATGGCCTGAGGCTTGTGTTCAATTTAGTCTTCAATGATTTTTATATCTGAAGAATTATGTAAGGAAGAGCAGTCTTCCCAGTCATGACTCTCATGAACTATAAATCTTGAATCGCCAAGATTATATATAGTAAGTTATGCACGTCTTACCAGTATTGTATTAGAGTAGGACTTTAAAGAAAATACAGTCACGTCATTTCATGATGGGGATACATTCTGATAAATGTGAGATTTTGCCTTTGAGCCAATATCATAGAGGATGTTCATACAGCTGGTGATATGGGTCAGTTGCTCACCATGGTCTGTTGATGCAATCAGAAATCCAGGGAACACCAAATGAGTGACACCGTTCCATGCTGTTTTCAGTAAGTTTGGGTTTAAAAGTAAAAGGATGAAAATCTGCTGACAGTATAGTGTAGTAAATACACAGACTCATGATGCCGCTGTTAATGATCAGGTATTCTGTAGTGTGTAGACCTTGTGAAGTCCTACACTTCTGTATGACTGGAGGTGAAGTCAGTTCATTTACAGCATCATTGTTGAGAGCACACTAGAAATCTTTACAGCATTACTAGGTGATAGGAACTTCAAAGTTCTATCATAATCTGATGGGACTGTCATCATATCTAAGTTCTACCATTGAGTGGAGGATTGCTATCTGGTGTATGATGATGTAATTTTTAAAATGATCCATTTTTATATTAAAAACCTTTCTCTTGGTTTTTAATATAAAAATGGTTCAAGAGAACTTTGAGACACTGTCTTTCTCCACCCAATCATGAATACATAGATTTTTACACCCTCCACTCAGTACTACAGACACTATTACACCACACCCTGATCAAGAAACATAGTTTTATGTTCAGCAGAGAACAGAAAGTTCAAAAGGAGCTTGTTCACTTGTGTTAGTTGTGAATAAAATAGCAAATATTACATATTAAAATTTTCCATCACACTATTTTCTAATATACCAAAGTGCTTATATTTAAGAAACGTATGTGAGAGAGATAGATAGATGATGATGACAGATGATAGATCATAGATGAATGATAGATGAGAGAGAGAGAAATACTAAGGTAGAGAATAGAATAGTCAGCTCTCTATATAAACAGCTGGCTCACCTTATCTAAACAATGGATCACAACAGATTCTCAACAAGCTAGGTCTACAAGGCATGTAGAAAGCTTTGTGTCTCTATGACCCACAATCTAAACACAAGCTCCAGTGTGCTCCATTAGAAGTTTCTACATAGTCCTGAACAATGGATGCAGCAGTAAATGTTGTTTATTATTGAATGATACTTCCTCAGTTTTGAGCTATATTATACCACTATTATTGTTCATGGTATTATAAGCTTTGTATTTCATCCAAATCACAGCGATAGCTTGAATGAGGAGGTCTTTGCCTTTTTCACTCTCTTGAAAGTTAGAAATGAATCCATACTCAGCCTGCTAGAATTCAGAACCTACATTTAGCTTTAAATTGGAAATTTTTGACGACGATCACATTAAGTGTGTTTCCTGATGAGACAGTGGTGGCAACCAATTCAATTAGCTTTGTGTAAAGCTAGACTTACAAGCAAAAAGTTATTTGGGGTTGAATTGAAAGATCTGTTTAAAAGGTGAATAACTTCTCTCCCATTCCACCAGCTGAAATTACAGATTTTCTTTACAGCAGTGGGAATACACGTGGCAGCAAAAAAACTGTCAGTCTGTGCATGCAGTCTCAGGCACATTTTTTTCTTTCCATCTTTGTTGGTGAGTACCCTCATTCTGCTGCCACGTCTCCTGGGGCAGGCTGCTGTATTTCTTGGTAGGGGGCTTGCAGATGAAGAGGTCTCAAAAGCTCCAAAGTTGGCTTGGCAACCACAGCATGCACCTTCCTTTAGAAGGAAAGAACTAGCTGTCTCCATCGCTCTAGAAGGAAAATGCCACCTGTCACAGTGCTCTGTGGCCTCTGTCACAGCATAATAAGCAATTTCCATTTAGGAGTTCTTTTTCTAATGAAAGGTCTAAGTGATTCAAAAGGGGTCTTTTAGCAAATGGAACTCCTGGAATGGGAAAATAATGAGGATTAATTAATTGTAGAAAACTGAAAAGGATATTTATAGAAAGGTATTTGAATGGAATAATCAAAATTTTGCAGGCAAAATGAATATTTGGATTTGTTGAAATGCCCCACTTTATACATAACAAGCCAGGGGCTTTCACCAGCCCAATGTCATGCAACGGGGACAAAAAAAATCAGTCAAGATCCATTTCTTCTAACAATGTTGACATTAATCTTTAACTGTCAAGTCAATTTCAAAGCTTTGCATGCCAACTTCTTTGATTTTCAAAAATAAAATTATTTTCTGTTACTAATAAAATAGGCTTAAACAATTTGGTGCATAACTCAATTTTATTAATTTAATTTTTGATAACTTTTTCCCTAGTAAATTAAGTCAGCATTCGACAACTTTGTTCTACATGACAGGATTAAAAATTTCAGGGAAATAATTTTGCTTGCATTATAATCTGTTATATAGCAACTACATGCCACCACACCTAAGATAAATACATGTAAAACATAACTGTTTAATATTAAATATTGCTGTCTTCTGAAAAAAATCAAAATGTACAAACTGACTTTTGAGGGTTATATTTTATTAAGGAAGACAAAAATTTAGCAATGAAGTATAACACCAAGCACAAAAAAATTATTTTCAACCCATGGAAAACTGATGATGCAGAGACCTGAAATTTCAGGGCCTTGCCACAATAGGAGGATCATCCCACACCTACCAACCCCTCCAAGGCTCAGGGGCATTTGCAGAAGACGTTGGAGGAAAGAATGTAAGAGCCAGATTCCAGAAGGGGTGGAGAGTTAATTGGAAATGTCCTCTGACCACTATGCTGGCCAGTTATAGTCACACCTTCCCACGCTGATCAAGGAATCAAAGGAGGGAGTCAGTTACCCCTCCCACCCAGTCAGTCCACCTTAGCTGCATGTGGGGGAGGGGCTAAAGATATATAAGCCAAGAATGCCAGGAGGCACCTCTCTCACCTTTTTCTGTAGCTGCCAGGAAGTCACAGGATCTATATTTGACTGTGGACTTTCCAGCCCCCTCCTCTGTAAATAAACCCCCCACCCTCTGCTCTGTTGAAAGAAAGAAAGAAAGAAAGAAAGAAAGAAAGAAAGAAAGAAAGAAAGAAAGAAAATGATAGGTGTTTGGATAGATAGATGAGAGGGATCTGACTAGACCACCTCAAGTGGATGGACCTGCACTGGGGAATGTCTGGGGACACTGATGACACAGTGGACCTTAACATCCAGGACAGAGAATATGGGTTCCAGTCGGAGGCCTATGGGAGGGTGCTGGTAGGGACGGGGCTATAAGGATGATTCAGATTGTCTGAGATATTTTGTATGAAATCCAACAAAATTTAATTAAAACAAATAAAAAAATAAGTAAATAAATTAAAAAATTATAGCTAATATATGAAAGTTACAATAGTCTTAAATTCAAGAAGGGGGCAGTGTCAAACTCTTTTCCAGTGATCTCAGCTAATATATGAAATATTATCTAATAATAATTCTTGTTACACAGGATAACATGACACCTTTAAAATTTACTCAGTTATTTCAAAATTAATAGAAATATTAATTATCTGAAGCTATGAATTATTGCTGGAAAGGTTGCCAGAGTGCCTATAAAGTTTTTCGCGGTATAGCTGGGCATGGTGGTGCATGACTTTAATCCCAGCACTCAGAAGGCAGAGGTAGGTGGATCTCTCTCTGTGAATTCAAGGCCAGCCTGGTCTACACAGTGAGTTCCAGGACAGCTGAGGCTACAGGGAGACCCTGTCTCAAAAAGAGACAATAAATAAAATAGATAAATAAATAAATAAATAAATACAAATAAATAAAATAAAAAATTTTTAAATAAAATTTCTGTACTATGACATTTTGATTCACATGGAACTCATAAACAAAAGGATTCTTTAGCACACCAAAGGGGATTGTTGAGGTGCGGAGCTGAGAGGGAGGTCAGTTATAAAGACTTTGGCTTAGCCCACTGTAATTCTGCAGCTATCAATGTTCCAGATACAGCTGAATATGTTATCTATGTGGTTCCACCTCATGTCTTATATGGCAGATCTCACATTATTGGACATCATTTCATGGGTTACTGATCTTTGTATTCCTTCTTTGAAATAATGCTTATTTAGATCCTGTTCCCCCCCCCCTTTTTTTTTATTCCTGTAGCCCCAGCTGCCCTGGAACTCACTATGCAGACCAGGCTGGCCTTGAACTCAGAGATCTGCCTGCCTCTGCCTCTTGAGTGCTGGGATTAAAGGCTTGCACCACCACACCCAGCTTCTGTTCCCATTTTTAAGGTGAGTTATATTTCTTAATTTTATTATTGAGATGTCAGAGTCCTTTATTCTAACTCAAATTCCCTTATTAGACCCGGGCTCGCAAATACTTTTTCCCATTCTGCCGATTTTCACTTTTGTGATTGTATCCTTTGAGACACAAGATGGCACCTACGTTTATAAGTTGTATCTGATGCAAACGAGTTATCAGAGGAGTGGAATAGGCGATTTCTTCCTATAATATCCAGAGAACATAACCAAGAATGTCATGGCATTTAGGGCAGGACTCAAAATTTAATAGTCACCATAGAAGATAATATATAACAACCTTCCAAATTAATTTGATATAGCCCATTATTAACTATGTATTAGTCAAATGTAGACTCATATATCATGGAATGAATAGAGAATTTGCTGACACAGACAGAAGGGTAACATACATACCCCATCAACGTCTGCTTAGAGATCATTTCACTAGGAATCTATCAGATCAACAGAACTGTATCAAGTCAAGACAGCATTTTAAGGGAAACAGAAGCCCAATCATTAGCTTGTTTTCTAGGTTTATGTAGCACCTTTGATTACTTTGAGTACAAAGACCGCAGCATCCAATCTGATGGCCTGAGAATAAACTCGAAAAGAAGGACTCACAAGAAGCCCTCGATTACATTTTAGGATGCCTCGTTTTCCCAGATTTATTAATTGAGGTGTATATGTCTAAATTTGACTACAAATGTGATTAGATACTATTGTCAAATATTACTATTCAGAATTAATTACTACCTAATTTTTATTAATGTTCGTCTTAGAGAAAGAAATGTTTAAAGTGTCATTGAGTATGTGTTAGACACTGGTTTGCCATATGCTCAAACATATACACTTTGATTGCTTCCGATCCACCAAGATGAGACCTTCTAGGGTGTAATGCATTAATACCCTGTCCAAGTTAGTGTCTTTATTTTTAAGTGGTGCAAACATTGTTTCCTTTTTTTCTCATACAACTTGACACTTTGAAGGTAGTCTCTTTCGGTATATAGATGTGACACTCTCAACATTTTCTACCCTAATTATTCCTTTGTATTAACTGAATATTTAATGAACAATGCCTGCTGTAAGGATATTATAAGACAGATGTCAAAGTGTGACTGTGTGTCTTGAAAAAGATTTTAAATGTAGGTGTGAGCCGGTGAATATTTGAAAGCCAGCTCTCTGGAGATCAAGAAATAACTATAACATTTTTGTATCCCACTGTGGTACCTTCTTCCATGGTTGTTAATTTGAATATGCTGGTGTAGTATGATTGGACTAAGCCTGATGGTGTAACTTTATCATAAGGTGATAGAAGATAGATCAAATGTGTCTTCTAAATACCACCGTGTGCACACTTCTCCATAACAACAAGCTCTGCTGCCTTATGGATACAATAACTATACATAGGTCCAACTTCAATTTAGGGCTACAAAGATTAGAGCCGAACTGAAAGGTAATTAATAATAATGCATGTAGGTTGTCATGACATGCTTTTTGTTGTCTTAGCCTGTGTTTTTCAGCTTTACTATAATTGAAATAAATCCACGTGTAAAGAAAAAGATTATTTTCACTCATTGCTTCAGAGGTCTCTGCCCGTGGTCTTCTGGCCTGCTGTTTGTGCCTGTGATGCTGTAGAATACTGTTCCAACTGTGTTCCATTACCATGGTGAAACACTTCAACCAAAAACAGGTTAGAGAAGAAGAATTCATCTGCCTTACATTTCCAGGCCACAGTCCATCATTGAGGGAAGTCAAGGCACTTACGACACACATCTCATGGCAAAAGCAGGTGATTGAAGAGGTCTGGTAACCTCATGGTGGCTATTTACCTGAGAGAGGGGGTGGGGGAAGAAAGAGAAGAGGAAATAAGGGGAGGTAAAGGGAGAAGAAAGGAGAAGAGAGACAGAACAAGAACATATTCCCACAATCCAGTGCCACCACACACTGGGGATCAAGCCTTCAACATAGGAACCTTTGGGAGGTAAAGGCTCAGTTGTAGAGCATCCCTAGTCTTTTATAAAATCATAACTCAGTCCTTGTTTATATTTTCTCTCCTACTCCTATTTGTAGTATATCCCAACTTAAAACTTCCTTTTGAAAACAGCTTCAGCTATTTTTTGGAATCAATTATAATATATTTAAAGAAACAAATAACTTATATAACTTCAGACACAGAGTGGGAATTAAAGATAAAATACTGGAAAAACTTCTTGGCTGAAAGTGTAAAATAAGAGTTTACAAACCTACTCTGTCTTTACCCAGACATGAGCAATTTACTTCTGTCTCTGACCCTTGGTGTCCTTACCTATGTAACTAGGGGTATCAGGATGAGCTCTAATATTATTCAAATTGTCCATAATTTTGTGACTCCACAAGTCTCCGGTTCATTGCAAAACTGAATTCTATTGACGTTTAACACAATTTGAAGGTTCTGTAATTTCATGCCTATATTCAGATAATTTTAATATTATGCTCAATTTTAACTTTTGCAGATTGCGATTGGCTCACGGGTGTTGACAGGAAAACTTGTGGGTGCATATTATTAGCTTTTTATAAAATGACATTCATCTGTAGGCAGAGAAACAAATTTTGAATTTTATGCATGAAAAGATTGATAGCTGGCACAATTACTAATTTCTGCAGGCTTCCTGTTAGTGGCATAAGATTTGGAAAAAGCATTTGCATTTGTATTCTAATAAAAGAAGGCTCTATTTTTTTTAATTTTGGAGAACAAAATACTTAAGAAATTGTAATTTAATATGCCTTGCACCCTTCTAGGACGGCAATTAATATGAGCAGGCAGCTATGGCATGGAGGAGACTATGCCAGGATAATCACATTCAGGTTTGAATTCTGGCTGTCCTCTGATAACTGCTTGGAAAAGGTATGCAATGATCAAGCCTCAAATTCCTGCTGTAAAGTGGGCAAATCCATTTGATTTTCAGGACTGGTTTTGGGGATCTCATGAAATACTAGACAATTCTTAGCATACTTCTAATTTGTCAAAATTGGACATTTATGAAAACTTTTCCTTTGTCTTTCCATCACTGTATATTTTGAAATACACTGTGTCAAATCTGTCAATTTAGCTTAATCTCAATGCCATGGGGATTGCTTTTCCTCACATTCCTTCAGGCAGCTATATATTTCACTGAAATTTCTTGTTAGAACAAACTTAGGATAAATAATCTAGTTGCAAGTATCATCTAAAAGAAAAAAACACTACATCATTAGGCTAAAAATTGAAGTCTTTGTGCTACAAATATTGTAAATGAAATAAGGCTCCACTTTTTCTCTAAAACTGATCTACATGAAAATCATATTTCTAAGCACCTCTCACATGAGAAATATATTGATAATTACTACCTGGTGTTCTGATTCCATGTTACAAAAGAAATAATGCAGGTATAAATTCAATGTAAGAAAAGAGAAATAAAAGAAAATATTTAGAAAACGTTTATGTGTCTATGTGCTGTGAGCATATTGCCATCACATTATTGATAAAATGTTGTAAGGAGCTGGGTGTGGTGGCATATACCTTTAATCCAATACTCCAGAGGCAGAGGCTGACAGAAGTCTGTGACATCCAGCTAGCCTGGTCTACATAGTGAATGTCAGGCCAGGTGGGGCTAGAGAGAAACACTGTCTCCAAACAAACCAAAAAGAATGCAGTAAGGATGAAATGTCAGAGATTGCGCTTTTAAGAGTATTATTTGAATGTTATTTGTAGGGTACAAAGTGCACCTTCACAAAAACTATAGCTTTTGGATTCTTGTTTTCAAGAGAAAGGACTGGATTTAAATGCATGATAAAGGAGATATGAGCGATGAATATTTGTCATCTGATAGGCAAGAATCATTGACAAATTGATGTCTCCTGTGTCTATTTAAAATATACAACATAAAATTGCTTCATAAATTATCCAGTGTGTACATGTGTATTTGTCCTGTGTCAGGGCAGGGCAGAGAAAACCTGTAACAAGGTGAAATGTGCAATAACACCTTTTGTAAATACAAATGAGATTTAGGGATGTGTTAAGTGAATTGCCTTTTTTACATCTAGAATAGTGTGTTGAACACAAGACAATATTGATTTGTGGGCTTAATTTGACCGTAATCATTATTGTTGGTTGTGAATACAAAGTTATATCTACACAATTCTTCATAAAATATACTGTTTTGAATCTTCCAAAGACCACCATACACATTTGTCAAAGAAATGTTCACAGGACTGGTCTCTCCTTTCCAATCTGAGCGCTTTGAGCAGCTGCCAGTGTGGGTAGATAAAGGAGCAAAACTGTACCCTACTTTGTGTTCTTAGAGTCACTTGAGCCTCTGACCAGATGCCAGCTCTCTACTCTCTGGTGTTGGAAATTACCCAGCTCCCTGAGTGTACACAAAGTTGTATCTACAAAGTTGCATCTACCTCATCTATTTCAACTAACAGGGAGTGCAGCTCTGTTCCTCTATCAGGCCCACCATCACAGTCACAAATTCGAAACCTGCATGTTCACACATGGAACTTTGTTCACACAGGGGACTTCTGTCCCCTTCAGTGCTTCAGTATAGCATACTGACAGGCATCTTCATCTACAGGATTATTAACGACGTTCATTTTGTTTTCTCATTTTTTTCTAAGACAACCCTTTCAAATATGTAGTCACTTTCTCTAATGGTTCTTGAAGACTTGGAGAGACAGCATGTTCCCTTTATTATCTCCTTGATAACTTATGTGAGATTCCATAAGTTCAAATGGGAAAGACACGTCAGGAAATGTTCTTGTAATGTAGCCCCTAATTTGCTCTTGCCTTCATGAAAAAGCATGGTTATTATTTTAATGAGCTTCTCTCTGTGCCAACTGTCACCGGAAGGAGGAGAGGAGAGGAACTAGTGGGTAGGAAATGATCAGGGCTTTCTCACTTAGCAATTGTTTCCATCTGCTTTGGGAACAGATTTTCTCAGGGGGACTATTGAAACTAGAAAGAAACTGGTGGGGCCATTCCTGTCAAACAGGACATGAACAGCACCCACCGCACCCAGCTGTGACACCTACATGGGTTTCTCCTGTGACTGCACTGGGTACACACTCCAGCTTTGCCTGGGTGGCTCAGAAACACTGAGAACTTAAAGTGGCTGTGGACTTTCCCCATGGATTGCTGAAATGTATATGCAAAATTGTCCTTTGTATTTACTACTTTCTCTTGGTTTATTTTTATCATTTGAATAACCAACTGCAAAATCACGTTGTGTGAATTACTTCAGATGCCCATTTCATATTAATAGTTTGTGCTTTTATTCAGCATTGCGTATTCAATAAAAGCAAGAGATATTGGATTGGGGAGGCCTAGTGAGTAACTTGTCTGCTGTGCCACCATGAGGAACTGAGTTTGGATCTCAGGCAGCCATTTAAAAAGTTGTGTGCAGTGGTTACAGGTCTGTAACAATAGCACTGAGCAGGGAACAGGGGAGAAAGACAGATCCCAAGGGATCCCTAGCCAGGCAGTCTAGCTGAAATGATGAGCTCCACATTTAGTGAGAGACCATGTCTCAAACAAAAAACATAGAGAGGAAATGAAGAGATGACTCAGCGGTTAAGAGCATGTACTGCTCTTGCAGAGGACCCAGTTGGGTTCCCAGCACCCATGTTGGGCAGTTCACAACTGCCTATATTCCAGCTCCAGGGGGGTTTAATATCTTTGGCCTCTGATGACATCTGCATTTATGTCCACTCACCCCCTACACTCATATACATAATTATAAATAAAATAAATGTTTTTTAAAGTGGAGAGTAGTAGAGGAAGACACAAAATGTTGACCTCTGGTGTCCCCAGGTTCATGTGTGTGCACACAGCTGCACACACACAAAGTAAGAGACACTTGTATGAAATACACTGTTCTTCAGACTCTGTTCTGAACACTAGGAGAACAGAAATGACATGGGCTGGCACTTGTCTCATTCTCACCAAGTTACTGTTCTAGTGGGACACCCAGTTTTGTAGGAGAGCTTCAGCTGAGACAACATCTCCACAAATCATAATCTGGAGTTAAGCATGCCTTCCTGCAAAGTCATTCAAGGCTGATATTTTGATATATTGAAGTAAAGAAAATTATAGTTTTAATATGCTTATCATCACAGAATTTTTTTTTAGCACAGAAAGGTAACCTAGAAGTAATCAGAGTCTTTCTTACAATGTGATGATCCTGATCTTCAGAAATACACAGTGGCTTGCATAGAGTCACCAGTATTGTTTCTCTTTGGTCATATTGAATTTATCTCTGGCCCTTAGCTATATAACTGAGTACAAAGCAGATATTTGACCCATTCTCCTGCTCCTGAATTTAAGATGGGGCTCTGGCCATGGTACAGGAGTCTAAACAAAGGTATTTGAGATTCATGGCCTGGCTTGGGCCTCAAACTTTCCTTTTGGGGACATTTGTTATTCTATTATTCAAAGTCAATCTATGTCAACTTTCTTAGTTGTAACATCTAACAACATAAAAATTAGATAAATTAAAATAATGCCTACCACACAATGACTTACAAATCCATCTCTAATAATCATTATTACTTAAAGTAGAATATAGTGATTGTAATCTATTCTCTTCAGAAACCTGATGTTTTACAGGAAATAAGAAAGAACATCATGAATCTCACATTGTACAGGGCTCAACATTCTGAAAATAAGGTACTAAGATATATAGGCATATAATTCAATTAATTTGAAGCTCTTATTTGTTCTTATTGAGAAAAGAATGATTTTCAGCAAGATAGACAAAATGCTTTGGGGTTTATAGACGATGAGATAGATGATTCGGGGAGCATTTATTGCTCTTGAGACACCTTCACATGCTGTACAACTACCAGCTAGCTTCAATACTGTAGGTCTGTAGGTCTTCAATTTAGGAGGAAAAGCTAAGATACAGGAGTATAAATGGAGCTCCACCCCTTCACAGCAGTTTCCCTTAGGGCTTTATTCCCTGAATCTGCTTTCTATTGGTTAAAAGTAAATGGACTTGAGACCCCGGGTCAGGCACATCCAGAATCACACATGAATGTGAACCAGCTGGGTGAGTACCCCAGACCCCTACCTGTATCACCCACACATGCCCAGGTCCAGCCTTAGTCCCACAGGAATGCATAGCAGCCATGTAGGTCACCCTCATCCTCTCTCCAGCCGCCCAAAGCCCAGGCCCAGCTGAATTCAGACTCACATATTCTATCAGTGAGTCTGTCCCAGATCCCCTGTCTAAACTGCCTTTTTGTGCTCAGATCCACCTGAGTGTAACATTTGCATGCTGTTTGATGACCACTGAATTGGAATCATTTCAGTCTCTCCAATCAAAAACCAACATTAAGAATTTGAATGAGCACCTACACTTTTCATACCTGTTCTGAAATCAACCAAGTTTGGGCCATTGCAAAAACTTCCACTGAACAGAGTTACACTAGAATCTCATATCAGACACAACACTCACAAAATAAGCCCTCGTGCCCAGCTCACATCATAAAAGCACAAACAATATGGGCCAAGACAACTTGTTCCCCACCAAACCAGTTTTCCTACAGAAATGTTCTCCAAATGAGATTACCTAAAAGAACCTAGGAAGGAGGTTTAAGGAACAATTATAAACAACACGAAAGATTTCAAAGGGTTTAAAGAACAAGCAATAATTGAAGGGATAAGAATAAACTCCTGATTGATATCTAAGCAAATACAAATATATAGCTACATGAAATCACCAAAAGCAAACCAGGATTTAAAAAGTGAACTAAACAAAGAGATTGAAACATTGGAGAAAACTCAAGTTGAAATGAAGATGGAATTGAAGATTGCAGTGATCCAATTAGAAAACTCAGGGGAAAGCCTTACCAGATCAAGAGAAGATAAAATATCAGGACTTGAAGATAAGATAGAGGAATTGGATCACTCAAAGAATATGATACATTTTAATAACACATGAAGGAATCTACAAGAGCTATGAGGCATGAAAAGATCAAATCTATGGACTGTAAGCAAAGAAGAAGAATTCTAGGTCAGTGGCATAGACTATATCTTTAATAGAATCATAGAAGAAAGTTTCTCCTAATTCAGGTATAACATACCCATACAGATATAAAAAGCACACAGTATACAAAATAGGATCAGAAAAACAACAACAACAACAACAACAACAACAAAAACAGCTCCCCAGGACATTTGGATAGCTAAAACACTAAATATGCAGGACAATAAATATTGTTGAAAGGGTACTGAAAGCTACAAAAGAAAAACCACAAGTTACATATAAATGAAAGCCTATCTGAATACCATCTGCTTTCTCTTCGGGGTCTTTAAAAACAAGACGAGCCCAAGGCAAATACACTGCAAGTTCTTAGAACCCATGCCACTTTCCCCAGTTAAACTACGTTCTCTAATTGAAGAAGAAAGAAACACCTTCCATAATATAAACAGGCTAAAAGAATTCATGCCCACCAAACCAGCCCTTAGCAATCTACAGACCATGGAAATTTCTCTAAAATTGAGCACATTTTGGAACACAAAACAAATCTCAGCAGCAAATACAGAAAAATCAAAGAAACTCCATGTGTCTTATTCAACCACACACAATAAAATTTGAAATCAACAGCAAAAGAATCTGTATAAATTACACAAAATCATAGAGATTAAAGACATGTCACAATGATGAATTGGTCAAAGGAGAAAATCTAGAAGGAAAATTAAAAATTCTTGTAAATAAATGAAAACAAAAACATATTACACCAAAACATCTGTGATGCATTAAAAGCAATCCTAAGAGGGAAATTTATAGCTCTGAGTGCTTACATTAAAAAATCAAAAGGAGCACAAGTAAACAACTTAATGATGCAACTTAAGAGTTTGGCAAAACAAGAACAAACAAAAAAATCAACACTAGTACCTGGGAAGACATTATAAAAAGTGGGGCAGAATTCAATGAAATAAAACCAAGCAAACAAAATATCAAGAACCAATGAATAAAAAATTGACTGTTTGAAAGGATAAACAAGGTTGACAGATTCTTAGAATCAACCACAAGAAAAAGCAGAGACCCAAATTCATAAAACCGGAGACGAACAGGGAATATTTAAAAACATCAAGGAAATCCAGAATACTGTAAAGAAATCTTAAAAACCTATTCTCCTTTAAGCTGGAAAACCTAAAATAAATGGGTAAATGTCTGAATACATCCAAACCACCGAAGTTAAACTGAGAAGAGCTCAACACCTTAAACAGACCATAACAAATAAGAGGACTGAAAAAGTAACAAAAAGCCTTCCAACTAAAAAAAGCCCAGGTCCAGATGGATGGAGACCAGAATTCCACCACATTTTCGAAGAACTCAGTAAATATTTCTCAAATTATTTTCAAAAAATAAGTCTTAAAAAGAGCACTTCCAAACTCCTTCTATGTAGCCAGTATTACATTAATACCAAAGCCAGATAAAGACACTAAAACAAAAGAACTATAGGCCAATGTTCTTGATACACATAGATGCAAAATTTATCAATAAAAATATTTGCAAATTTTATGCAGGTAGATATCAAAAAGACCACACACTACAACCAAGTTTGCTTTATTCCATAGTTATAGTTCAGCTGAGACAACATATCTGTTAGGGTTCCAAACAGCAGCAGTTTCCCCCCTCCCCAACAAACTCTGCTGAGAAGCAGCCTGCCTTTCCTCTGACCTCCAAAGATAAGATAAGCAGTTTCTACCTGATAACCAGAGATTTTAGAAGCTGTTTTTCTCTTATCTTAAGATGGAAAAAGTAAACACTTCCAGACCCTAATCTTACCTGCTTTTCCTGCTTCCCCCTCCCTGATTTCTCCCTCAAACATTCCCCCTTCTACACCCTAAAGCCCCCATATAGAAAGTCCCAGCTCACAGCCCATAGGCTGACATCTTTCCCTGACATCTTTCCTTTCCCTGACATCTTTCCCTTCCCTTCCCTTCCCTGACATCTTTCCCTTCCCCAAGGGAAAGGTGCCCCATGCAAAATAAATCTGTATCCCGCTGAGAATTCCATCTGTGCCTCAGTGCCTCATCCATCCGCTCGTGCTCTCCATCCGTGCTGCCTGCTCGCTCTCTCCAACATTCCTATCTATCAATATCCACGTGTCAGAAGCAGGAGTTAGGCACCCCCCCACCTGCAAAGTCATACATACATAAGCTCAACATATATAAGCCAACAAATATAACAAATCGTAAAAATGGACTTAAAGAGCACAAGATACTCTCAATAGATGCAGAAAAACACAGGCAGAATTCAACATGCTTTTGTGATAAAATACCTGGAGATAATAGAACTGAGGTAAGATAACTCAACATAGTAAGGTCTATATAAGACAAACCACCACAGTCATATCATTCTAAATAGAGAAAAACTGGAAATGAACCCATTAAAATCAGGAGCAAGACAGGGCTGTCCACTCTCACACTCCTTTTCAGTATAGTGCTTGAAGCCCTAGCTAGAACATTAAGACAAGAGAAGAAAATTAAAGGGATACCAACAAAAAACCAAATTATTCCTGTCTGCTAAAAATATATACAAGAAATCCCAAAAAATCCACCAGAAACATTCAAGAAATAACGAACACACAATCAAATTCCAGAATACAAAATCAAGTTACAAAATTCAGTAACCTTCCTACCTACTAATAAAAAATATGCTGAGAAAAGGATCAAGAAAAAATTTCCATTTACAATAACTTCAAAAAATATCAAGAAAAACGGGGCTGGAGAAATGGCCCAGTGGTTAAGAGCACTCCCTCCTCTTGCAGAGCACCCAGGTTCGATCTCCAGCACTCACATGGTGGCTAACAGTCTATAACTCCAGTTCAAGTGGCTCTGACATCCTCCTCTGATTTTCGCAAGCACTGCATGACACAGGTGCACTCACATACATACAGGCAGTACACTCATGCACATAAAATAAAAAGAATAAATGAAATATTTTTTTAAATCAAGAAATAAACCTAACCAAAAAGGTGAAAGAATGAAGTGGCCCTGTTTGTCTCATCTGATTAGTTTTAGTTTAAAGTCTATTTTATCAGATATTAGAATTGCAATGCCTGCTTTTTTCTTAGTACCATTCACTTGGTATATTTTTTTTCATCCTTTCACCTTAAGGTAGTGCCTGTCTTTGAAAGAGTGATGAGTTTCTTGCAGACAACAAAAAGATGTGTTCTGTTTCTTAATCCATTCAACTAGTCTGTATCTTTTGACTAGGGAGTTCAGTCCATTGATATTTAAAGTTATTAATGAAAGATGTGTATTGAATCCTGTCATTTTTATTTCTGTTCACATTCTTGATCTAGCTCTGCATTTCCACAGTTATACCTTCATTGAATTTCTTTCTGCAATCCCTTGGGTATAGTCATTCCTTTCTTCAGCTCTCTGTATTGCTTCAAGAACTCTCTGAAGGGCTGGTTTTGAGGACATGAATTCTTTCAGCCTATTTATGTCATGGAAGAGTTTTCTTTCCCCTTCAACTATGATATACATTTTAGCTGGGTAAAGTAATCTGGATTGGCATCTGTGGTCATTTAGAACTGGGAATACTTTGGTGCAGGTTTTTCTGGCTTTCATAGTTTGCACTAAAAAGTCAGCTGTAATCCTGATGGGTTTTCCTTTTTATGTGACTTGTTTTTCTTTTGAAGCTTTCAGTATTGTCTCTTTGTTCTGAACATTTTAGTGTTTTTACTATGATGTGCCATGGAGAGTTTCTTTTCTGGTCCTGTCTATTTGGTGTTCTATATGCTTCTTGTATTTGTATGGGCATGTCTTTTTTTTTTTTTAATTTAGGGAAAATTTCAACAATCCTGTTGAAGATCTGTTGCATACCATTATATTGAGATTCTTCTCCTTCCTGTATGCCTATGATTCATAAGTTTGGTCTTTTTATGGTGTCACACAATTCTTGCATATTTCATTCTTGTGTTTCCTTAAATTTTTCATAATCTTTGATTGAGTGTTCTAATTCGTCCACTATCTTTCAGTCTTGATATTCTGATTTCCATTTCATTCATTCTATTGGTGAGGCTTTCTCCTGTCGTTTCTAATTGGCTTACTGAGTGTTTCACTTCCTTCATCATTTCAGCCTGAGTATTCTTCAGTATTTCTAACTCTTTTCTGAAATTATTCAGAAGTTTATCCCTATCTTCCTTCAGTTCTTTGATTTCTTTGTGTGTTCTTTAAATTCAGTGAATTAGTTTATCATGTTTATAAGTGTTCTTTTGAGTTCCATGTCCTGTGTTATCTCTAGGGAGTCCTCATTGTACTCCTCTAGAGGACTATTGGTACTTGGTGGGGATATATTAGTTTGGTTTTTCATGTTATTATTTTTTCTCTGTGACTTTGATATGTGAATTTCTTTTGTAGTTTCTGATTCTTGTGTGAGACTCAAGCCTTCCTTTGTTGAGTTTAGATTTGCTTCTATTTGTCAACTTTATGTGCCTTGTGGTTTACTACTTGTTGGGCAGGAAAATCTGGTTAGTCTAGGCTTCAGGTTTTCTCTTTTGATTTTGTATTGGAGTGTCCTAACTGCTTTTATCTTCCGGAGTACCCACAGAGGCCCAAGTGGGATGAGTCTCAGATGCTTTCAGGCTTTCTCCTAAGGTCTGGGTCCCTCCAGGAAAGATGCTGCCCTCAGGAATTTGGGGGCTGGGCTGTCCTGGGAGTAGGGCCCAGGAAAGATGCTGGTCTCAGGAAGCTTGTGGTGGTGCCAACTAGGGACGCAAAGGGAGGTAGGGGCAGGAAGAAGTTCTGAGGGCTCCTGGAGACTACTGGGAGGAACTGGTTTGGTCTGGGTGCAAAGAATCAGGAAGCATTGGTGGCTCTGGGCCGAGAGGTTAGCCCCAGTGCCTGGGGTGCCAAGACAAGAAATAGGCCAGTACCCAGACTAGGAGCAGAGATGCAGGAGGGGAGCTGGGAGGGTGAGAGAGGCTGGGGAAGTCAAGGCATGCTAGGTGCGCTGGACTTACCCAGTAAAAGTGTGTTTAACAGCCATAATATGAGGCCTATACTAATTTGGATAGAGGGACATAAAGGATAGTTTTTGTTCCTTTCTCTCCTAGGTCAACTAAGTTCCAGGGGACTATGAGCAACTCTCAAAATGTCCTGTAACTGTGGTGAGTCACCTGTCCTCTTGATCAAGGAGGCCTCAGAGACCCCACCAGGTGGACCTGAACCAGTGTCCAGTCTACAAAGAGGAGGGTCAACACAAAGAAAACATGTCCTCCATGCTTCCAAGCGAAGCCAGCCATGGTTGAGCAGCACCTTTGACTTATCTTCACATAGATGGAACTGATGAAAGAAAGGAGCCAGGGGCTCCTCCCAAGCCCATGTTACCCCTAATGAACAGATCCTCAAACAACCTTAAGAGTAAAAATAAATTGGTTTATCTGAGCCAATTGTAGGGTCTTAAACACCCAAAAGGAAAGTATAACCGAAGATTAATGGGGTCAATATAATTTTTTAAGATTCCATATGTATAACTAAAGGCTACATAACAAGAAGCAATGCCAGACAGGAGATACCTTCCTTTGAGTTATTGGCCAGGGTGGCCCAAAAGACTCCCAGACAGTAACCCAGCTTAGAATTGGGAAAATGAACAGCAGACCCCAATCTTATCTAAAGGAATATTGACAACTGATTGCTGCTAGATGAGGAACAGCTGATCTTCCTAAAACAAGGATCTCTAGATAGGCTGACTAGATTCAGCAAATGGACAAGCACTGGGGAATGGCTGAGGGTGCCAACAGCATAGTGGACAGTAACAGGGATGACAGAGTATATGGGTTCCAGTGTGTGTGTGGGAGGCTATGGGAGAGTGTCATTTGGGAAGTGGGTCTACAGATGAATAAGATTGTGTGGGCTGTTCTGTATGATACACACACACACACATACACACACACACACACACACAAATCAACAAATTTATGAAAAAGACATATTTGAGGAGGAAGCATAAATTTTTACTTCATGTTAATTAGTAGAGGTGATAAACATTACCATTGAAATCTACCTGATGACATTATATCCACACTCAGGTGCCAAGGATCTGAGTGTAACCGACTGTGACTAGTAATAATCAGGTACATAGAGATTAAGGACACATGTGCAAACATATAAGTGTTAGTAGCATTAAAAATGTAGGAAACAGCACATCTTGAAATGGAGATCTTCTTTAAAGGGTAAAAAGTCATTCAATTTTATGTCTTACAGGGTTTATACTGAGTTCAATATTGTTTAACTGTATTAATTCAACTGTGAACCTAAAAATTTACAGTCACTTTTGAAAAGAGATGTATCCTTGCTCTGGAAATTGTTAACAATATGTTAAAGCTGTAATGAAATGCTTCTTCTAATCATGTGTTTATTAAAGAAAATAAATAAATAAATAAACAAATAAAAATACAACAAAATGTAACTGTATTAATTCAAATGTGAACCTAGAAACTTGCACCCACTTGTGAAGGTGTACTCTTGCTCTGGATTGTGTTACTGAATGTTAAATCTATAGTGAAATGCTTCTTCTGATCATGTAGTTATTTTAAAAAGTTAAATAATGGTTAAAAAAATAATTCTTCATAGCATAAAAATTTGCTCCTTAGTAATTAGTAGATGTGAAAAACATGACCATTGAAATCTACCTGATGACTTTATATCCATGCTCAGATGCCAAGAAGCTCAGAAAGTAACCAGCTATCACTAGTAATAATCAGATACATAGAGATTAGAAATGCATGTGCAAACATCTTAATGTCAATTGCATTGAAAATGAATTTTTCTGTACGAAACTGTGTATTTTAATAATGAAATGGAGATCTTTTTTAAAGGTTAAAA
>NW_008352391.1:2720978-2727706 GCF_000622305.1 Nannospalax galili
CAACAACAACTATATATATATATATCTTACTGTTTTGGATTTTTAATTCTATAAGACTATCTGAAGGGTTATTACTTTAACTTTTGTGTGTGTGTTAAATTTGTCACAATAAAAAATTGAAAAAAAAGGTGAAAGAATTTTACAATGAAAACTTTAAATTTTTAGTTGATTTTTTGTGAATTTCATACAATATATTTTTATTATATTTATGTCTCCTCCCCATCTGTACCCCCTATTTCCCTTACCCAATTATACATATTAAGGCCTATAGAGTCAAACTTGCATCTCCAAATGCCCTTCAGAGTGGGTCTATCCACTGCAGCCTGGACAATATGTAAAGAATCTTATCCTCAAAGAAAGCTCTCTCCACCTCTCAGCAGCCATATAGTTTCTCAGGTTGGGTTGGGATTTTTTACCCACTTCTACATGTCAGTGCTTGGATTTTGCCTGGTTTGTGCTTATATTTTTTGAATGCTTTCCCCTTTGCTGTGAGTTCATATGAGTAACTGACCCACTGATTGGAAAATTCTATTTCCTCGTGGTCATCTACCATCTCTGGCACTTGCAATCTTTCTGCCCCCTCTTTGGCAAAGGTCCCTGAGCCTTAACATGCAGAAGTTTGATATAAATATCTAATTCAGGATAATCACTCTACAGGCTCTTGTTCTCTGCATGTTGGCAGCTGTGGGTCCCTGGGTTAATCACCATCTGCTGCACAAGGAAACTTCTCTGGGGAGAGTTGAGAGATGCATTAATCTATGACTGTAACAATAAGTCATTAGGAGTGACTTTAATATTATGTCTATTTAGCAGAATAATAGTATCGGCTCTCCTCGATGACCTGTGTCCTGTCCAGCCACGTTTCTAGGCTCAATATCAACGTCACATATAGGCTCCGTCTTATTAAGTGGATCTTAAATACAATTACACAGTGGTTTGTTACTCCGATAATATTCATGCAACTATTACACAAGTGAATGGGCGTATCTTTCCAGGTCAGTTTGTGTAGCTTACAGGATTCACAACTGGGTAAGGCTGATGAATAATTTTCTCTTTTATTGGCATGCATAACACCTTCAGGTGCTATGAAATTTAGCCAGCAAAGATGAGGCTTTGAAACCAGGACCAGCTTGAGGAAGACCTCCTATACCCATGGATTTGTAACAGTATTATAAAAATATCAATTCTACCAAAAGCAATTTACAGATTCCATGCAATCACAATCAAAATCCCCATGATATTCTCCACAGAAATAGAAAAAAAATCATAATGTTCATATGGAAGCACAAAAGACCCTGTATAGCAATAGTAATCCTTAAAAAAAAAAAAAAAAAAAAAAAAAAAAAAAAAAATGTAGGAGGGATAAAATGCCAGGTTTCAAGATATACTGCAGAGCTATACTAATTAAAACAGCATGGTATTGGTACAAAAACAGTCATGTAGGTCAATGGAAAAAATATTAGATCCAAATACTAGCATACACAATTAGTCATCTGATATTTGACGAAGATGCCAAAACGACACACCAGAAGATAAACAGCATCTTCAACAAATGGTGCTGGGAAAACTAGATGTACACAGGTAGAATGAAATTAGAGCCATGTCTGTCACATTGCAGAAGAATTAACTTCGAATTTACTAAACACCTCAATGTAAAACCTGAAATGCTGAACCTTGTAAAAGAAAATATAGGCAGGACCCTACAAGATATAGGTACAGGAAAGCACTTTCTGAAAAGGACTCTACTTGCTCAGGAATTAAGGCCAGAAATTGAAAAATGGGACTCTATAAAATTAAAAGCCTTCAATACAGCAAAGGATACAACAAGTTGAGTGAAGAGGAAGCCTACAGAGTGGGAGAGAATCTTTTCCAACTCTGCATCTGATAGAGGATTAATATCCAGAAAAGACAAAGAACCGAGAAAACAAAGAATCAAGAAAACAAATGACCCAATAATAAAATGGGCTACAGATTTGAAAGGGGAATTCTCAAAAGCAGAAATAAAAAGGGCAAAGAAATATCTTTTAAAAGTATTCAATATCCTTAGGAATCAGAGAAATGTAAATTAAAACTGCTTTGAGATTTTGTCTTACTCCAGTCAAAATGGCCGAGATCATAAAACAATTGATAACAAATACTGGTGAAGATCGGAGGGAAAGGGGAACCTCCTTCACTATTGGTGGGATCACAAACTGGCACAGCCGCTGTGGAAATCAGCGTGGAGAATTCTCAAAAAGCTAAAAATAGATCTTCTTATGACCAGCCATACCACTCTTTGGCATCTACCCAAAGAATTAAATACCCTGCTACACAGTAGCCATGCTATTGCCATTCTAGTCATAACAGCTGGAAATGGAAGCAGCCTAATCCTTCAACTAATGAAAATGGGATGCATGCGTATAATGGAATTTCACTCTGCTGTGACTATACAACCTGAAGTAACTGCAGAAGCCAGGAAAGTAGAAAGGGACGATGGAGGAAGAGGGAAGAAGCAGCTCTGGAGAGAGGGATAGTGGGTGTTATGATGGGGGTAGGGGGGAAACAGGAAAGGGAATCTTTACCTGGAGATGGGAGAGGAAGAGTAATAGGGAGAGGGAGGAGAGCGAGATACATAGCATCAAGAATGTTTGAAAAGAAAGAAATGGACACATTGTTTTGAAATTTTCCTTAAAAATACATATATAATATTTATAGATGTGCATGTGTATATAATATAGTTATAGTTTAAATAGATGCACACCACATGGTGTGATAATGTTTCCCCCAAGAACCACAGACTATCTAACCAAATCTTCATTGCCAGGCATGGGAAAATTCTCTTCGAGTTGACATTCGTTGGGATCTAAGAGACTCCCAAACAATATATACTATTGCCATTGTCCTTGGTGGCCTGCCAGAACTTAAAGGTAACAGTTTACTGCTGAAGACTCCATATACTTCAGACACTGGACTTGGAGTAATTATTTTGAAGCCTTGTCCCTGAGACCTAGCTCTCACAAAAGGTGCTAAGCAAGGTACCAAGGGAGAAAAGCAATTGACACTTTTACCTAGCAGTAAAGCCTACAAACCACAACAATGACTGGCCCAGCAAATATCACTAATGGTTCAGTTGTGGCAAATATATCTTGAGAGTGACCAGTAACTACCTAATTGGACTAAAGGACTGCTCAGGAGGAATTCGTGCCTGGTACTGTAAACTTAACCAACTACCGGTGGCTGGAGAGGTTTAGACTCTAGAGGAGAACCTACTATTGCCATTTTCCTAAATCAACACAGTGCCTATATTCTAAATGTTTATTCTCGTACCCACAAATAAGTGTATCTCACACCCTTCACAAATCTATTTGGTGGGGGGAATAGAGGCTACTACAGAGACCTATAACTGGCCATCATAGGGTGCAGAACCTCAATTGGTACATATACAACACAAACCCTACACCTCAGGCTCAGGGAACATCATGGAAGATGAGCATAAAAATTGTAAGAGTCAGAGGACCTGGACACCTGCTGCTAGATGATGTCCTCTAGATAGGACAGGGAAGACACATCCACAAAATCCCTACAATACAGTTACCTAAATGAGACCTATAGAATGACCCATACCAGTGACATGCCGATGGAGGTGGGAGAGATTTCACAAAGCCCCACCCCTAGATGAGGAGCTCTAGGGGATGAATGGATGCTGAGAGACACAGAATCAGTTTTCTCAAGGGAGAACTCTCTGACAGATTATTGAATCTTAAGTGGTCAGCTCTAAATACATGTATGTATGAGAACACTAAATAGACTCAGAAGGTTATAGATAAATGGTTGATAGAGAAGACAGGCATGTGTGCTTAGGTAACAATGATAATTACAGAAGTAGAGATTATGAATTTGAAAGGGAGTAGGCAGAGACATGGGAGGAGTTGAGGGGGGAGAGGAAGGGGTGGAAATGATGTGAATACAGTATTCATGTATGACGTTATAAAAATTTAAGAAAGGGGGCCTGGAGAGATGGCTTGGCTGTTAAAAGCACTGGCTGCTCTTGCAGTGGACCTGGGTTCGGTTCCCAGCACCCACATGGTGGCTAACAACCGTCTGTAACATCAGTTCCAGAGGAAGTGGATCAAGAGCCCTCTTCTGACCTCTTCAGGCACTAGACATACATATGGTAGGTACACTTACATACATTCAGACAAGACATTCATACACAAAAAATAAAAAAAATATTTAAAAAGAAATGTTTAAAAATAAATAAGATCATACAACTAAGCATTTGATTTGCTGAGACTGAGTGAATATTTATGTGTTTCTTTCTTGTTATTTAAATTATATGCCATGACAATGTGAAACGTTTGAGCTATGGTAAGCTTTCATCATCAGTTAATTTTTCCTTATAATTGTTATTTTCCATATATGTACTTTCTCCTCATTTCTTTTCAGTTATCTTGGAAACCTATAATAAATAAACATTTCAGGATTGTATATAAGATCATGACTTGGATGCTCTTGATTTCTGTCCTCTGTGTGGACTTTCTATTACCAGCCACAGTGAAAGTTAAGTGATGTCTAAATATGACTTTCTATTAGTAAATGAAGGCAGCACAAAATGCTATGTATGCCTCACTTGGCTGACACTTCCTTATTTGTTGAGAAAAAGAAGAAAGACTGAGTCCCAAATGCTCAGAGTGAAATTTAAGGTTTCTAAATTCTCAGTTTATTTTTCCTTCTAATTATTTTTTAAAATACATCAACTTTGCATACCACAGAACTGTACTTAAAGGTGATCAATACAGAATAATTATTTTAAAAGTTTTACTGCATGTATTTGTTTGTTTAGTGGAAGGCATATATAGCACAGTGAAGGTATAGAGATGAGTAGATAACTTGATGGAACTTCCATTATGTTCCTTTAGGAGCACGAACTCAGGTCATCATGCTGATTGTAACCTTTTACCTGCTGAACCATCTTGCCTATCCTCATTTTATTTTAATATTGATAAATGCGGATTTCTAAGTTCCCATAAATTAGATGTATTATTCTTCATTTTTACTCTATAGATCATTTTTTAAACTTAGAGATTTTCTTCTCCTTAAAGCACAAAAATTATTTTTCATTGATTAATTCTTTAGCTTCCTGAAATGATAAAAATAATCTCTACATAACTTTAAAACCTATAAATGAGTAAGCTTTTGCTAATAATACATTAAAGAAATATTAATACTGAAGCAAAAATCAAACATAACATGTACTGTTCTGCTGTATAATTGACAAAAATATGATTCTCCTAAATCACATGTAAAATCTAAGATATTTCTATGCTATTTTTTTCATGCAAAGAATAAATTTTCTAGCTGTCAGTGGTGGTGCATGCCTTGAATCCCAGCACTTGGGAGGCAGATGCAGGCTGATCTCTCTGAGTTCGAGGTCAGCTGGTCTACATATTGAGCTTTCGGCCAGCTGAGGCTACTGGGAGACCCTGTCTCAAAAAGACAAGAAAAAAAAAGAATAAAATTTCCAGGAAAAACAACAGTTAGGCAAGTTTCAGAATATTTAGCATATTGTTGGAAGAAATGTGAATGGTTGTAAGACTCTTGGCACTTCACTTTCAAAGGAAACACATAAAGCCCAATGTGTCTACCAGTTGCATAGTGCTAAAATAAACTATCCCTGTTTTTCTAAATTTTATCAATAACCGTGCAGCTGTGAACTGCACATGCTAAATCAAATCAACGTGTTGGAAGAAAAGGAGTTGATGATGGCCTTAATCATTTATATTGGAGCTGAGAAGACAAGATGAAGAAAAAAATCAATTACATAGAACATACAGCCTGCAACTAGGGCAAGCGGTGACTTCAATGGACACATTCTGTAAAATATGGCAGAGAGTGAGGCTTAAAATACTGTGCCTACAATTAACTGTTGCTGTTCCTCTTCCTACCCAGTGAATTACATATTAAATTTGCAATAATATTATTCCAAATGTTTGTTCTTATACATAATTCTGCCAAGTTCTTTTAAGGTTAAGTTTTCCTTGAGATCTGAAACTTCTTTTAATTTATTTATTTTTAAAAATTTTATTTTATGTGTATGCGTGTATTGACTGCATGTAGGCAAGTGCACCTGTGTCATGCAATGCCTGCGGAGGACAGAAGAGGCTGTCAGATCCCCAGGAACTGAAGTTACGCACAGTTGTTAGCTGCCATGTGGCTGCTGGGATTCGAACCCGGGTCTTCTGCAAGAGTAACCAGTGTTCTTAACCACTGAACCATCTCTCCAGCCCCCTGGCCATATGATTTGTTTCTGTTTATATGCATCCCTGTTATTGTTTACAGATACTAATTGGGCTCGATTAATGTAGGTGTTCTCTCTTTCATTTACCCCCATAGTTGCATTTTCCTTACTTTCACAGAAATGGGCCAGTCTGTTACCAAAACAAGACTCACCTGATAATTATTTCATAATTGCTCTGTGTATCCATAGCAAGCACAAGGTAGCATTCCAGAATTTTCTCATCTTGAAAGATTCCCTGTGCTATTCCACTTAATTACTGACTACAAATTGAATTTATGAGGGGACATCTACATTTCTGACCTTGACCTTCATCAGTGAGGTGCGGCAGTTAGGAACTACTAGATGTTTTTGCCCTGAATTGGTAAAATTCAGAGAATTTTTTTCCTAAGTTATTTATGAGAACATTGAGGTGAAGTTAATTCTTATCCTATCTTATAATGAGTAACCATAT
>NW_008352391.1:2727743-2733309 GCF_000622305.1 Nannospalax galili
ATTGCCTGCATGTAGGTAAATGCACCCATGTTGTGCAATGCCCGTGGAGGTCAGAAGAGGCTGTTGGATCCCCTCTAACCTGGAGTTACAGACAGTTGTTAGCTGCCATGTGGGTGCTGGGATTCAAACTGGGTCTTCTGCAAGAACAATCAGTGTTCTTAATTGTTAAGCCATCTCTCCAGCCCCAAGATCTGAATCTTAAATATGATCAAATATTAAATAGGACTGGGATATAGGTTAATTTCAAGTGTAATTATAGTACTAAAACATCAACTGTTTTCAAGACTCCTCCATTTAAAATTTATTTTGTTTATGTATGCGGTGTGTGTGTGTGTGTGTGTGTGTGTGTGTGTGTGTGTGTACAGGCATGTACATGCCACAGCATATGTGCAAAAGTCAGACACTAAACAACTAGCAAGAACACAGCAGTTCAAAATATAAGTGAATCACCTACTCTTCAACTTAAGAACTTAAAGAAAATATTTTTATGATTATTAAGTTATCTAGTAAGAAAAAAAATAATATTTCTAGATGACTTGTAAGGAAATGAAGGAGCTGCAGGGTCAACAAGACGTGCTTTCAGCAAAATGATGTATAAAAGACAATGTCAAAAGACGTATATCCTCCCCCATTTGTGGATCCTAGCACCAAATCCTTATTAAACAAGTATCCCAGTCACCACCCATCAATGTAGCTTCTTTTTCAGCAGACAGAGATTATAACCATTACACCACTGGTCACATACAGAGATTCTCTGTGAATTGCCCAAGCCTAAGTTGCACATCTAGGATGCAACCTCTCTACTAAGATTCACTGAACATAGAACAAGGGATTTAGAGAACACTAATGCATTTTCAGTTCTCATCAATGAAGCTCCTGCATACAGCAGAGGGCCAGGAACACAAATGGCCACAAATGGCCAAAATGCAGAGAATAAAAGTCTACAGAGTGTGGGTCCTTGGACAGGACTCCTATATTGAGGTCCACCCTCCCAGGGCTCAGGGATCATTGTGGAAGAGGGAGTAGAGAGATTTATTTAAGAGCCAGGGAGGAGGTGCATGACCATAGGAAATAGTCCTATAGGCACATGGGCCCCTTCTCCTACAAACCTACAGCAGTGGTGTCAGCATAGACAAGACCATGCAAACACAGGCAGACAAAAACCTAGCACAGAACTGTGGAAATGAACAGCAAGCCCCAGTCTTAGTCGAAGTATTATTGGCAGCTGATTACTGCTGGATGAGAATGAGCTGAACTTCTAGAAGAGAGAAACTCTAGTTAGGCTTCATCCCCAGTGGATGAACTTGCACTGAGGGACATCTGGGGACATTAACATTACATAATAGGCCCTAACACAAATGACAGAATGTATGAACTCCAGTGAGGGGGCTATGGGACGGTGCCAAAGGGGAAGGGGGTATAAAGATGATTTAATGTATGAAATACACAAACATTCAATTAAAAATATAAATAAATAATAGAGATAATTTCAGTTTCTAGAGTGTAGAACACCAGTGGTGTTGTGTAATGGGTTTTCTGCACACATAGAATGTCTTTAAAATGATGTTAGATGCTGTCCTCTTTAGTTTCTCTGTTGCTATGATTGAACACTCTGATCAAAAAGCAACTTGCCGAGACGGTTTGTTTGGCTTATGCCTTCTATTCACAGTTGGTCTTTTCAAGAAGTCAAGGCAAGAACTCAAGGCAGCTTCAGAGGTGAAATGTGAAACATGGTGGCAGACACCCGTGGAAAATAGAAAGCTAGGTCCACAACTATAAGTAATGATTGCCAATAAACTGCAACCTAGATCAAAATTAAAAACCCCTACAAAAACCACAATGCATATAACTGGCACAAGGTAAGAAAGAAACTGACATATTCCTCTACATCTCTTAAAGAAATGGAACGTCATATGAAGCTCCTTTCAGTAAAATAAACTAAATCCCAGGATAACTTCAATGATGATCTCTCCCAAATATTTCAAAAAGAAATTCCAACACTCCACAAGCTATTCCACACACTAGGAACAGACAGATTCCTTTGAATGTCTTTTGAGAGAACAATTTTACCTACTACCAACATACAATGATGATGTAGTAACAATTTTATAAAAGACACACTATTACCAATCAAATATAGATGCAAAATCATCTATCAGATATGAGTTAATGAAATCCAAACAGTTTAATGCACAAAGTTACACCAATTAAGATGGAAGTCCTGATGTAAGTTTGGGCAAAAACAGCATTGCTATCCCCAAATGGAGAGATAAAGCCCACATTCACAACCATAAGCCATTTGGTATGTAAAGGACATCAAATTAGCTAAATCAGCAAAGAAAAGGCTTTTTTCAACAAGTTTTGCTAGAAAAACTAGTTACACAGGAAAAATGAATCAATTCTGCTATGAAGCCCAAACAGTGATTAGATATGAATAAGAATAGACTTAAAGTTAGAAGAAGCAAACAGGAAACATAGAATCATAACCAAGAATCTTCACCACTTAGGAGGCAAGTTTTCACCAGTTCATGTAAAATAGTAAATATAAGAAAACCTAACAACAAATTAGATTTCATAAAATAATGAAGCATTGATAATATAAAGTGAAAATAAATGTGCAACTTCTTCACTGCAAAAAAAAGTCTGAAGAGTGAAGACACAAGCTGAAGGTAAGAGAAAATATTAGCAAACCAGATAACTAATAAGGAGCTACGATTCCAAACATATAAAAAGCATAAATAACAGCAACAAGATGACCCACTAAAAATGACCAACAGACGTGAGCACATGTTTCTCTAAAGAGGACATTAAAATGACTGACAGCTATATTTACAAACGCTGAACATCACTAACCAGTGTAATGTAAAACAATACTATAAAACCTCACATCTGTTAGAAGAAAGTCCATATTAGCAAGGATATATTGAAAAGCTGCTTTGGTTTCCTGTCCTATAAAAACACTGAAGATTAGTAGCATAAAATAGTTTAACTTACGATTTGGGGAGTTCCAGGCCAGAACCAAGTGGCCTCAGTGCTTTGACTTCCCATGGGCATGATGGCAGGTAACAATTGCAAGAAAAATATGATCAAGGAAGACCACAAATATCATAAGCAAGAAAGAAATAGGGAAGACAGGAATTGGAGGCAACCATGACCCTTGATCCCCTTTAACGGCACATCTCTAATTTCATGCCTCCCCATTAGAGCCATGTCCTGAAGGTATCTCCATCTTCAAACAGTGCTACTGGGGATCAGGCCCTTTGGAGGGACATTTATCCAAACATGGCAGAAGAGCACTCTAATGCACAAAATTATAGTTATGGGGAATAAGTTCCAGAAACATATTCAAAACATAGTTAATAGCAATGGATTATATACTTGGAAATAGCTGAGTACGATTTTAAGTGTTCTCACCACAGACAAAAAGATTAATATGTGATACGTATGGTAAGTAGCTTTAGATATTTCAATATGTATATGTATATTTAGAGCATCAAGTTGTATCATATATCTGTCAACTTAAAATACTATATAGATATATGACTTTTCTTTGTCAACTTAAAATGTTTTAATAAAAATTGTTCAAGCCACAGACAGGAAAGAAATTTTCACAAAGCAATATATAATACAAACTTACCTTCTAGAATTTATAAAGAATAAGATTTTAAAATTCAGTAAGAAAGAGGCAAACCACTGGACTAATAGGCAAACATTAAAGAATTTAGTACAAAATAAGCAAAGGTAAAAAGTAATTAAAAAGTAGTTAAACTTTTTATTTAAATAAAAGCTTTTGCAATAGTTTGCTTTTTGTTTGATGACTGTAAGGTGTTTTAAATTCTCTGTAAACCTTAAATTTTATCTTAAAATCATTGAATTATCTGTTTCCTCTTGACTAACATATTTATCTTTGTTATTTCTGCTTATTTGCTCCCCCAAATATTTTCATAAGTTTGCTGATGCAATTTGACCTTACTCAAAGAAATGAGTTGAAAGGCAGCCTAATACAATAGTCTTTAAGCATGGACATCTTACACATTTTGCACACGGTGCATACATTGTAAAAAGAAAAGAGATATTTTGTGTGTAGAACCTGTCATGTAAGGGCAAAGAGCTACTTTGCAGATAGTAGTGTTTTCTGGGTACCATATCCTCTGGGTCCATTCCTAGTCCTGTGTCTACACCCAATTAGCTCCTTTATCCCTGCTGATATGACTAAACCCTTCCTCATCGCTCCTGGAGATGTAGATTCCTTGGCATTTGTAAAAAGGGCTTAGTATTTTTTTAATAAGCACAGGGTAAGATGGACTGAAACGCTGGTTTTATTCTTTCTGTAGTACATGTAATTAAAGTTCCCATTTTGTATGTAGTATATTAGAAATAAATATGGCAACAAGAGGGAACATGAATGAAATTTTTAATAGCATAGGCAGTTCAGCATTTAATCTAATTGACAGAGAAAGAGACTCCTTCCAGGGAACTAAGGCACTGTTTTCTCAACAGAAAAAACAAGTGACGCTGGACCTCTCCACACTCCCCCAAACACTTGGGCTAGAAGTTCATCAACTTCTGATCCATTTATTCAGATTTTCTTCAGTGCTGTTTGAACAGTCTATGTTGTTATAGAATATATGTTTAACTCTCACATTTGTTCTATCAGTTAAGTTAAATTGAAAGGTTGCTACCTTATATTACATACAGACAATATGGTAGATGTAGCTCAAAAAATGTCAAAAGTCAGGCCAATGAGATGACTCAGTAGGTAAAGGTACTTACTGCCAATCCTGATGACCTGCATTCAATCCCTGGGACTTACGTGGAGCAAGGAGAGAACCAACTCCTACAGGTTGTCGTCTAACCTCTACACATGCACATGCACCCATAACAGAAACACAAAATAAATACATGTTAAAATATTAAGTGTTTTGAATAAATAAAGATAACAGATATTATCTGAATACAGGAATCCATTTGAACATAATAAAATGATCTCATATATCCCTATGTTCTAACAGCCATACAATGGTTTTATTTCTTTATAGATTCTTCTCTTTGCAGACCTACTAATCACACAGTTCACTATTGTCTATGTAAAATAGCACACTTGCGAATGACTGCTCATTCTTATCTTTGATGGATCATTTAATATCAAGTGTATTCTAATAGATATTGCACCTTGATAAAACAGAAATTTCCATTCCAAAATATGACAAATAAAAACCCAAAAGATTTCTGACATTTTAGAAAAGCATCTAATGATAAAAACAGAATGTCTTTTAGGAGAAACAAGTTATGATTGAAAGCCACAACGTGCATCCCTGGATTTTTATGACAAGATTACATAGAAAATTCTTAGCATTCCTTCAAAAGCATGCCTGCCACAATGTAGAATGGAAGAAATTGGTAAAATTGTGCAAATACATCTCAATACCGATATGTGTAGACAAAGCACAATTTACTTTTATTTTCTAATTCTAGAGAAAAATGAGTGAATCATAGGAACAATTTTAGCAATTAGCATGTAACTAATACATAGAAGATTTAATATTAATGTAATAGATATATAATA
>NW_008352391.1:2733393-2781686 GCF_000622305.1 Nannospalax galili
AAAAATGGGTGCAACAAATGAAATGAAGTCTGACTACAATAAAAATAAAAGGTGATGAGACATTTAGAAATCTATATCCAAGTGTGCATAGAATATGACTTTCAGTTAAATGTCACCCTCAGGATCATGTTTTTTAAAATAGTTTAAAGTAAGCCTTCAAATATGTTTGAATGTCAGAACAAGTTACCCGCCTGCCATATATTCCCTGTGAAATTCTATGGAACAAAATTTTGTGATGCCCTCCCCAAATTTAAATATTAAAATCTTCATTTCCAGAGCAACAGTCTCTCAATGGCCTTCTGGTGAGGTGGAGTGCCTCCTGTGGATCAAGTGATGCTCCTTCTTCCCTCTCTTTCTGAGTAGGCAAAGCAGAGGGCCTGGGAAATCAGGACCTGGTTCTTATCAGACACTGGGTGAAAAACAAATACTTGTTAAATCATCCAGGTCATGGTACTTTTGTTACAGCAGAAAATTTCATTAAATTATAACATCAATTAAGTATCTTTCATTTTTCTCAAAACTGAGATTTAAGTATGAACGTTAAAGTTGAGAGAGACTCTGGAATGTGGGTCTCATGTATTCTGCCATACATGTTATGTCCCATCTGGTCAAGCACTTTACCCAGATGTCTTTCAGTGAAAGTTCAGCCACTAGAGTCTAGTCAGCTTATCTAGAGATATTAAGAAAGGAATAATCCCTTTGCCCAGCAGTAATCAGTCTCTAACAGTTCTTGGGCTAGTTCCTGCTGCTCATTTCCCTCCCACCTCTCTGGGCCCTTGTCTAATTGAGTTGAGATGGGTCTTGTTCTTTAGACCACCATTGCCACAAGTTCACATGTGCAAGCTTCCAATTGCCTGAAAGTCTTTGTTTCCCCTATGTTCATGAAACAACTCTGGCTCTTACAGTCTTTCTGCTCCCCCTCTTCCACAATGGTCCCTGAGTCATGGGTAGGTGAGATTTAAAACAGGAATCCTATCCAGGGACGCACACTCTGCAGTCTCTTATTCTCTAGACAGTTGTGGCCTTCTGTGTACATCACACTCTGTTGTGAAAGGAAGCTTCACTGATGAGAGTTGAGGGATGTACTAGTGTTCTCCCCAACCCCTGTTCCACTCTGTTCTGTGAGCCTTAGGTATAGAGGTTCCACTGTAAATATATCACCTAGGAGAAGGTATCTGTCAGACATAAGTTTTCCGTGTGTGACCAGTTGTAGAACTCTGCAGTAGCCTCCATATGTTGCAAAAAGAAGCTTCCTTGACAAGTGGGGTACTATATACTTCTCTGTAAATATAAGAATCCAATTTTAGGATATGGTAAGAAATATCATTTGTCTGAAGATAGGACAGAGACAGGGTTTTCTCTAGGATCTATGACCTCTCCAGCTATATTTGGCTATAATTGCAGTGCCACCCATGAGTTCACTCCCATTGAGAGTACTTTAAATTCAGTTAGATAGCTGGTGATTACTCCCCAGGTAATGGTGTCACTACTGCACCAATAGAGGTAGTTTGCTGTGCCAGTGGTTATGGGTCTTTGGCCTTAGGACTGTGTGGACAATTGATTGATTTTTCTCTCCTTACAGCTTGCATTTTATCCTCTAGATCTACAAGAGCTGGTCCTCAGGGAAAAGATTTCTAGACCAGTTTCTGTTTCATTGCTGCAAGCCCTGTGTCCAAATTATGTCAACTTCAGTAGTAGGGTCTTACCTTTGAGTTCTGGGGGCTAATCAAGGGCTCCAGCAGTAGCCTGTCATTTTGGGAATCTCTTATACTACTATGACCAACTGCTCTAAGGGAGGTCTCTCCTGTCTGGCACTGTGTTCCTTGCCATAAAGCACCCAGGTATATGCATGTACTAATGTTCAGACACCATATGTGTATTTCTCTGGGTTTTCCCAAGCCAAAATATTTCCTTCAATCTTCCCTTACCACTCATGATCCATTCAGTTTGTCTCTCTTTCCCACACCCAGCCCATCTTAATCTACAGCAGAACCACTCCCTGGGCAGGGTTCCTGGAAGGAAAAAAAAGGAAGAGAGCAAGCTAAGCAGCAGCACACGTGCATTTATTGCTTTCTTCTGACTGACCACGGTGTGTGACCAGTTCTCTCAAGCACCTGCTGCTGTCATTTCCCTGCAGTAATGCACTGTAGCCTGAACATTGAGCTAAAATAACTCCTCTCTCCCTTAAGTTGCTTTACTCAGAGTATTTTATTATAGCAAAAGAAGAGAAACTACAACAAATTATTTCTTTGGCCAACCTATTGCATTAATGCAAGAAATTAAACTTTAACAAAACAGTCATTATATTCACTTAATATTGTTTCAGTTTGTTATTTTTCTTTTCCTGATTTTTGTGCTTAATATTGAGAAATAATAAGATAGTTATATTTCTTATGATTTATCTGGAATCTAGCTTTTTATAATTACAACAATGTATGATCTGTAATACTTATATATCAAAAGTCAAATAAAAGCTTAAATCAATTTTATATTGAAAATGATATTTTTATCTCCTCTTGCATAAATAAAGCTTTCTTATCCTGAATTCATTCAAAGACACATCATTGCTAGTTAAGAGAAAAGAATGAGTCATTTACTTTAGAGGGAGACACTAGAATTCTGCATGTCATTGAAACAAGTTTTTTTATAAATAAATAAATAATTTACTGAGAATTTCATACACCCATATAAGGTGTTTTGATCAAATCCATGCCCACTCCCTCCCCTCCAACTCCTCCCATATCCCTCCATCACTTTTGTTTTTGATAACTTCATGTACTCTTTCTTCTTCTTTGATTTTTGCATTTTATGGGGCTTTTGGCTACTCTAACACTCCCCCCTCTGAAGAGGTAACCCTAAAATCTTTTAAGGATTAGATTAAAAGCTCCCAAATATTTTTTGCCTTCGGAATGGAGTATGTTTCTAAGAGGCCCAACGACATTGTGAGTTTTAGCCAAGAAACTGGCTACTTTTCTTTGGGGTCTTTTTACCCTAACTGCCTAACCAATTCCTACCTCCTATTCTAAACACACCATCCTCTGAAGAGGTTACCCAAATTGCCAATAGGGAATCGGAATGCAGACCACTCTGGCTTCTTCTATGCTGAACAGGGACGCAGGGTGAGACAATTGGAGTTTTAAGAGTAAGGCAAACTATATTTAGTTTAGGGGTAAGAGAGACTGGGAGAGAAATATGGTATTTGAACAGTCCCACTAATTGGCTCTAAAATGAGGCTACATGAGAGGCAAACATTGTCTTTAGTAGATTAGACAGAAGGAGAAAAAAAATGAATTTTTACTTTATGTGTATTTGATTGATGGAGATTAGAAACTACAGCTGGGTAAAGAAAAAAGAACAAGTTTTTAGACATCTTCTAAAATAAGTTCCAGCTTCAATTTCAGTAGAAATGCATTCAGATTGAAGGATAATGATCAACTACTATTTTAAGCTGCTTCTTTATTTTGTTCTGCTGACTCAAAGAACCAGTTTAGCAGATTAGAATCTGTGTGGTGTCATTCATAAACAGACTCATCCTGTGTGTGGACCACACTTCTTAAGTTTAAAGTGTTATTTCCTGAATTCTCTAATCAACACTTTTAAGCCTAAGCTCATTCTTTATACCATATGCAATTTATAGGTGTTTTTTCTCTTGTTACGGTGATCAACATAAAAGACAATTATTTATGTTAACTTTCTTGCCTTTTTTTTTTCTCCTATGTTGCTTATCACAAAGGAACTCTTTAAAAAGCTGTTTGATAACAGATTAGTGTTCAGTGCTTGACAACTGATTATTGAGACAACAAGTTGAATTTGTCATTTGACAAGTGAAGAATTCACCTCTAGCGACAGGCTTAGCACCACTGAACACAGTGCAGACTCTCAGCAGGACATCACATCCAGGTTTTCTGTCTGCCAAGGGGTGCGTCTCACAGCCTTTGTGTTAGAATCTGTGTCCCCATAGACAAGTGACCTTTTCATCTCCAGCTGTAACATTAGACCAGCAAACTACAGACCTTTGATGATTTTCAGACCTACCAGGAAACCCTTTGAAGAAGCTAGAGCCGTAAGTATCACTCTCAAGTCCACGTTGTCCCTATCCTACTTTAGGTTAGGCCTCAGAATATGAGTCCTTTGCTTTGTTTCTTTTCTATTCTTGTTTTCTCTCCCTTTTCTTTTTTCCTTCCTTCCTTCCTTCCTTTCTTTCTATTTCTATCATTCTTTAAAACTGATATTTTTTATTTGAATTAAATTTATTCACCAATGGATAAAGCATAAAGTTGTGCATAGATAATATATTTAAATTATGTCAAACATAAATATTTTCTCAAACAACATTCTGTTCATTGAAACTTCCAAGAAGTCTTTCCTGTAGTTTTAAGAAATGTCCAGTACATTATTTTACCTGTACCTACCTCAATTTTAGAGAAGCTTCACAGATGCCTGAATTTGAAGGTCCTTTAAAACAACTAGTCAGGTGTGTTTCTTTTAAAAAAAAAAAAAAATTCAAGATTTCCTGTATTTTTTTCACTAGAGATTTGCCTTTTTACAGTGAATATATGTTGTAAATGTCATTTTGATTCAGAAATTAAATTTAGTGCAGTTGGCTCTCAATATATGTGGATTCTACATCTGCAGACTTAAAAACCACAGACTGAAAATATTCTGGAAAAATGTACTGCATCTGCCGGAAACATATAGACTTGTTGTTCCCTGCATTGCAAATTATAACAATACTTCATATGTCGGTTAATTGTATTAAATATCATGTCAGTCAGTGATCAGGTAAAGTGCAACCATAGTATAAATACTGTGCTTTGACTGCTGTACTTTAGATATTAACATGATTGTACAAATTGAAGGTTCTCAGCAGCCATCAGTGGAGTGAGTCTCTAAATGCCATTCATCCACAACGTTCTGACCATCGCCTCTTTTTACCAATGAAGTAACTAAATTAGTAATTTGTTTGTTTTAAACACAGCATTATTATATACTTAGTCAACAGGATAGTGCAAAAGACTATGTTTATATGCACAGGAAAGCCATAATACTGTAACTTATTTTATTCCTTTAAATTCAATGGGCTTGAGTTAAACAGGAAATACCTTCAAGGAATTCCAGAGCATGCATAATTATATGCAAATACTATGGTATTTTATATAAAGAATTTGAATGTTGCCACAGTTTAGTATCCACGGAAGTCTTGGACCCATATGAAAGATAATAGTATCAGTTCATATAATCTAGATAACAAACAATGAAACTTCCTCAATAAAATGGAACAAAATAATTTTAAACTTTGGTATTAAAAATTTAGGAATTATATTAAACCACAACATTTCCCACCTTCTAATTAACCCAGAACCAAGATGAAACATATCCACTTGCATAGATATGTGTGTGCATAAGAACACACATATGGGGGCTGTAGAGATGGCTTAGGGGTTAAGAATACTGGCTGCTTTCCCTGGAGGACTCAGGATCAGTTCCCAGCACCCACATGGCAGGCTAACAACCATCTGTAACTCCAGTTCCATGGTATCCAGCACCTTCTTCTGACTTCCTCAGGCATGACATGACACAGTTACAGTTATGTACATGTAGGCAACACACTCATACACATAAAAAACTAACCTACGCTAGCAGACAGCCCAAGAGGATGGGTTTCCACCTCCATCAGTGTAGCAGCTCTGATCTCAGCAGACTGCCAGAGAGTGCCGAGTTCTGGCCTCCCTCTGGCCTCCCTCTGGCCTCCCTCTGACATAGCGGCTGAGAACACAGGGGACTGCCTGAGAGCCCCCAGATCCTGCCTCCATGTGGTGGTGAGCTTACCCTAATTGTGCCATACCAATCCCCCTACCTAAAATTTCATGAGCCCCTCCCAAGACCCCAAGGCAAATCTGGCTTTGGTAGGCTAAACCTGAGATCCTAGCAGACATCCTGAGAAGGTGAGTTCTGACCTCCATTGGTGTAGTGGCTCTGATCTCAGCAGACCACCAGACAGTGCCAAGTTCTGGCCTCCCTTTGGCAGAGGGGCTAAGAAGGCAGGGAACTGTCTGAGAGCACCTGATCCTGCCTCCACATGGAAAAGGAAGCCTGAGTACACCTGACTGGAACCTGAATTGGGCTTCTGTGGGTACTGCTGAATAGCTGATCTGAAGCCATCAGTTCCCTCCAAATTAAACCAGAGAGAACCTGAACCCTGTACCAACCATCTTTAGATAACCAAGAAAGAAAGGATCTAGGCACCCTGATAATACCATCAGAAGTATACTTCAACTTAATTCTCATATCAGAATCATAAACAACAAAAGAAAACCATATGCCAAAATCACAATGAAAGAATAATAAAATGGAAAGCCAAAACAATATGTCCCTACCAAACTCCACCAATCCTGTAGAAGAATTCTACAAAGAGAACCCCTTAGAGATAACCCAGGACACTGCATTTAAAAGAACAATCGTAAACATGATCAAGGAATTCAACGATTTTAAAGAACACATGAACAAACAAATCAAAGAGATAAAGAACACAGGGATAAACTTCTGAATGAATTCACACCAGAGATAGAAATATTGAAGGAAACTCAGGCAGAAATGAAGAAGGAAGTGCAAAACTCAATAAGGCAACTTGAAACAACAAGGGAAAGCCTCAGTGTTAGAATGAATGAAAGGGAAAACAGGATATCAACACTGGAGGATAAAGATGAAGAACTGGACCACTCAAGAAAAGATTATGGAAAAATTAAAAAGAAAAAAAACACAGGAATGGAATATGCGAAAAATGTGGGACACCATGAAAAGACCAAATATATAGATCATAGGAATAGAGGAAGGAGAAGAATTTCAGGTTAACGGTATTGACCAGATCTTAAACAGGATTGTAAAAGAAAATTTCCTGAAATTAAGAAAAGACATCCCCATACAAATACAGGAAGCACAGAGAACACCAAATAGACAGGATCAAAAAAGAAACTCCCTAGGACATATCGTAGTAAAAACTCTAAGTGTACAGAATAAAGAGAGAATACTGAAATCAAGAAAAGAAAAACAACAAGTCACATACAAAGGAAAGCCCACCAGAAATACAGCTGACATATCAATGAAAATTATGACAACAAAAAGAGCCTGGAACAAGGTAATTCCAGTTCTATATTACAATAGATGCCAGCCCAGAATACTTTATACAGAAAAATGTCTATTATAGTTGAGGGGGAAAGAAAAATCTTCCATGACATGAATAGCCAGAAAGAATACATTTCCACAAAACCAGCCCTTCAAAGAATACTTGAAACAATACAGAGAGTAGAGAAACAACTACACCCAGGGGCAACAAAAGAAAATAAACAAAGGTATAATCAAGGAAACACAAAATTAGACAGAGAATACAAACAGCAATAAAAATGATGGCAACCAATACACATCATTCAATAATAACCTTAAATATCAATGAACTGAACTCCCCAGTCAAAAAACATAGGCTAAGTGAATGGATTAAGAAACAAAATCCATCTCTTTGCTGTCTGCAAGAAACCCATCTCACCTTCAAGGACAGGTACTAACTTAAGGTACAAAGATGGAAAATATATTCCAAGCAAATGGCACTAAGAAACAAGCAGGGGTTACAATTCTAATATCTAATAGACTTCAAAGTAAAACTAATCAGAAGAGATAAGGAGGGTCATTTCATTCTGATATAAGGAACAGTTAACCAAGAAGATACTACAGTCCTTAACATATATGCACCAAATTCTGGTGCACCTAAATTCATAAAAACAACACTTCAGGACTTTAAGACACAGATTAACCCCAACTCAGTAAAAGTAGGGGACTTCAATACCCCACCATCTCCATTAGACAGGTCAACTGGACAAAGAATGAACAGAGAGGCATCTGAATTAAATGATACCATACATCAAATGGATGTAACAGACATCTTTTGAATATTCCACCCAAGCACCAAAGAATATGCTTTCTATTCAGAACCCCATGGAACTTCTGAAAAAAATTGACCAAATACTGGGCCACAAAACAAACCTCAACAAAAACAAAAAATTGAAATAATTCCATGCATTGTATTGGACCACAAAGCAATAAAGATCAAAATCAACACTGGATGAAGCCCTAGTCACTACACAAACTCATGGAGATTAAACAACACACTCATAAACAATGATTGGGTCAAAGAAGAAATTAAGAAAGAAGTAAAAGAATTCCTGGAAATCAACAAAAAGAACAATACAACACACAACCTCTGGGATAACTTAAAAGCAGTCCTAAGAGGGAAGTTTATAGCTCTAGGTGCCTACATTAAAAAATTAGAATGATCCCAAATAAATGACCTAACACTGCAACTCAAGACTCTGGAAAAGCAAGAACAAACGAAACCCAAGCAGAGCAGAAGAGAATAAATAATAAAAATCAGAGCAGAAATTAATGAAAAGGAAACAAAGAAAACAATACAAAGAATCAATGTATCTAAGAGCTGGTTCTTTGAAAAGCTAAACAAGATAGACATACCCTAAGCCCAGTTAACCAAATAAAAAAGAGCAAATCCAAATCAACAAGGCAGAGATGAAAGGGGAAATATCACAAGAGACACCCAAAAGATCCAGACCATTATAAGGGAATATTTTAAAAACCTATATGCTAGTAAATTTGAAAATCTGAAAGAAATGGATGGATATCTAAAATCATGGGAACCACCAAAGTTAAACCAAGAAGAGACCAACAGTTTAAACAGACCCATAACACAAAGTCTCCCAACTATAAAAAGCCCAGGCCCAGATGGATTTACAGCAGAATTCTACCAGACATTTAAAAAGACCTCCAAACCAATACTACTTAAATTATTCAAAATGATGGCAACAGAGGGAGAACTCCCAAATTCCTTCTATGAAGCCAACATTGCTCTAATACCCAAACCAGGTAAAGAAACAACCAAAAAAGAAAACTATAGACCCATATCCTTAATGAACATAGATGCAAAAATTTTCAACAAAATACTTGCAAACCACATACAGACACACATCAAAAAGATCATGCGCCATGATCAAGTAGGCTTTATCCCAGAGATGCAGGGATGGTTCAATATATGCAAGTCAATAAATGTCATTAATCATACAAATGGACTCAAAGACAAAAAACACATTGTCATCTCAATAGATGCAGAAAAGGCTTTTGTCAAAATTTAGCATGCATTTATGTTCAAACTACTAGATGGAATTGGACTGGAGGGAATATACCTTAACGTAATTAAAGCTGTATACAACAAACTCACAGCCAATATCATTCTAAATGGAGAAAAACTAGAAGCAGTTCCATTAAAATCAGGAACCAGACAAGAATGTCCACTCTCTCCACTCCTCTTCAACATAGTGCTTGAAACTCTTGCTAGAGCAATAAGACAGGAGAAGGAAATGAAAGGAGTACTACTAACTGGCAAAGAAGGTGCCAAACTATCACTTTTTGCAGATGACACAATACTATACCTAAGAGATCCCAAAAGTTCCACCAGAATCCTAGACCTGATCAACACTTTCAGTATAGTGGCAGGTTATAAAGTCAATCTATAAAAATCAGTAGCATTTCTATATACCAATAACAAGCAATTGGAGAAAGACTACAGAAAAATGCTCCCTTTTACAATTTCTGCAAAAAAAAAAAAAAAAAAAAAAATCTTGGAATTAAATCTGACCAAAGACATCAAAGATCTCTTCAAAGAAAAATTTAAATCATTAAAGAGATTGAAGAAGACACCAGGAGATGGAAGGACCTCCCGCGGTCATAGATTGGAAGAATTAATATTGTGAAAATGACCATCCTACCAAAAGCAGTATATAGATTCAATGTAATCTCATTCAAAATCCCCATGGCGTACTTCACAGAATTAGAAAACACAATCTTTATATTCGTATGGAAGCACAAAAGACCTCGGATAGCCAAAGCAACCCTGAGCACTAAGAGCAATGCCGAGGGGATTACTATACCAGATCTCAAAGTATACAACAGAGCTATTGCCATTAAAACAGGATTGTACTGGCACAAAAGTAGACACGTAGATCAATGGAACATCATTGAAGATCCAAACCTGAGTACATGCAATTTCAGCTACCTGATATTTGACAAAGGAGACAAGAACACACAATGGAGGAAAGACAGCATCTTCAACAAATGGTGCTGGCAAAACTGGATCTCCACATGTAGAAGAATGAAGCTAGATCCTTATCTTTCACCATGCACAAAAGTCAATTCCAAATGGATGAAAGACCTCAATGTGAAACTGGAAACCTTCAAACTATTAGAAGAAAATATTGGCAGTAACTTAAAAGATATAGGTGTAGGAAAGGATTTTCTAAATCAGACAGAATTTGCTCAGGAATTAAGGTCAGCAATCAACAAGTGGGACCTCATTAAACTAAAAAGCTTCTGTATAGCAAAAGAAACAATCAAAAAAGTGAAGAGAAAACCCACGGAATGGGAAAAAAACCTTCACCAATGACACATCTGACAGTGGTTTCACATCGATTATATCAAGAACTCAAGAAACAAAAAATTGAAAAACCAAATGACCCAATTAAAAGATGGGCTAAAGATCTAAACAGAGAGTTCTCAAAGGAAGAAGTAACAATGACTAAGAAACATCTCAAAAAGTGTCCAACATCATTAGTAATTAGGGAAATGTAAATTAAAAACCACCCTCAGGTGTCACTTTACCCCAATCAGACTGGCTAGGATCAAGAGAACAAATGATACCAAATGCTGGTGAGGATGTGGAGAAAGGGGAATGCTAATTCACTGCTGGTGTGACTGCAAGCTCATGCATCTTCTATGGAAAACAGTGTGGAGAAGTCTTTCAAAAACTAAAACTAAACCTACCATATGACCCGGTTATATCAATCCTTGGCATATACCCAAAGGACTCATCCTATTGTAGAGACACTTGTACAACCGTGTTTGTTGCTGCTCTTTTCACAATAGCTAAGAGATGGAAGCAACCTAAGTGCCCCTCAACTGATCAGTGGTTAACAAAAATGCTGTGTGTTTACACAAGGGAATTCTATTCAGCAGTAAAGAAAGGTGAAATAATGAAATTTGCAGGAAAATGGATGGATCTAGAAACTGTTATACTGAGGTAACACAGACTCAGAAAAACAAACGATGTATGTTTTCCCTCATATGTGGATCCTAGCAACAAATCCTTTAAAATTCCAGGTCCTTTTAATAAGATGATGCTATACAGCAGTCCCTTCTGCATGAAATAACTACCATCATCATGGCTTCAGCTAAGCCTGATCACTAAACATCGTCACAATTGGGCTTGTTGATAGTTGTGCTCATTCCTTAATGGAGGGCCAAGCAGGGTCATTGGACCCTCACTGGGTTAACCAGCCACTCTTCCCAGCCAACTGTATGTAATTTGGCCCTAATCACACACAGCCTCCTGGATTTGGGGAGGGCTAAAGTATACAGTCTGGGGAAGGCTAGGAAGAGAAGGCATGAACTATGATGGGTAAAGGCTTTCCAGTGTGCATACGCTCATTACATACACCTCAGCAACCCCTCAGTTATCTCTGTAAGTAAGCTCAATAAATTCATTGGTTCCCCAGTAAAACTTTAATGAAACATTGGCTTGACACTAGAACCTTAAAAAGGAATAAGCATTGCTTATCATCCCCAGGAAAAGAAGTCTCACAACAGATAGGAAATTTGTTAATGTTATTATGTCTCAAAATTCTTTAAAAAAAATAGAAAAAGCAAGTGATGAAGGTCTGTATAGGTTTGTTATGATATATAAAGGATGAGACAAAAATTATATATAAAATCTTAAATTTTCTATGGTCATAATTTAGTCAAGTAGTTTCAGAAAAAAAAATATATATCTAGTCAATGTTTTCCTGAGAATATTTGTTTTTTTACCAAAGCTTTATCTACATAGCACACAATAATTACAAGTACCAGACTGGTGGAACTAACCTTATTGGATGTTCAACAGCCATAGTTTGAGGCCTATACTAATGTGGTCAGAGGGACTTAAAGGACAGTTTTTGCCCCTTGCCCTCCAAGGTCGTCTAAGTTCCAGGGGACTATGGAATGTCTCTGAAAATGTCTGGTAACTGTGGTGAGTCAGCTGTCCTCTTGTTCAGGGAGGCCATGGAGACCCCATAAGATAGACTTGAACCAGTATCTAGTCTGCAAAGAGGAGGGTCAATACAGTGGAACATTTCTTACAGGCTTCTAAGTGAAGTCAGACATGGTCGAACAGGACCTTTGACTTATCTTCACATACATGGAACTGCTAAAAGAAAGGAGCCAGGAGCTCTTCCCAAGCCCATGTGACCCATGAGGAGCAGATTCTGAAATTACCTTAAGTCTAAAAATAAATTGATTTATTTGAGCCAACTGTATGGTCTTAAACACACAAAAGGAAAGTATAACCAAAGAGTAAAGTCATAAGTATATTTCTTTAAGAGGTCAAGGGATTACACTTCCCAGACATTAGGCTAAAGTCCATATAAAAAGTTATTTAGACAATTATTTCTCATTGATGATTTTGCTCCTAACCAGAAAGTGCTGTGCAGATGTAAGACTTCAAATCTTGGTCTCTAATACTGTAGTGCCCACCTGTAGCTAAGGGAGACAACCAGCTATTGTTCTAAAATGATGAATAAATTTGTTTTCTCCCCCTATCTAGAAGCCTTTGAGAGGGAACTGACACTGATTCTAACCACTCCAATAGCTACCAAAATACCAGAAAGCAAATCCTGAATCCACCACTCTAGAGTCCAGCCTTGGAAGACAAAAGAAAAATGAGGAGGAACCCAATAGAGGGATGCTTTTGGAAGCCCTTGTCAAGAAATTCCAGTGGACTCTCATATGAACATTTGAAAATTGCCCTGTTCTGACTTTTTTCTAGTTCCCTGTCAAGAACTTGTAATACCAATTACTCTTGCCTTTACTTCTCCTTCACATCTCGTATTCATGATTCAAGAACTTTCTTTTCCCCCTGGAGATAAGAGTTATGCAAGTTGGGAGTCTTTTAGATAAACCCACTGAAGGGATACTCCAATTGCCTTACCCTGTGTCCCTGTTAGCATGGAAGAAGCCAGCGAGGTCTGCATCCTGATTCCCTATTGGCAATTTGGGTAACCTCTTCAGAGGATGGTGTGATAAGAATAGGAGGTAGGAATTCACTAGGCAGTTAGAGTAAGAAGATTCCAAAGAAAAGTAGCCAGTTTCTTGGCTAACACACAGAATGTGTTTGGGTCTCTTAGCAACATACTCTGCTCCAAATGCCAAAAATTTGGAAAATATTTGAGAAGTTTCATCTACTTCTTAAAAAAATTTAAGGTTACCTCTTCAGAGAGGGAATGTTACAGAATCCAAAAGCTCCATAAAAAATACATAAATCAAAGAAGAGGAAAGAGGATCAGAAAAAAGTGATGGGAAGATGTGGTATGTAACAAAATGGCGCTAGCACATCCGTAGTCAGATCAGTTAAGGTCTTGAAACCTGATCTTTGCCAAAACACCTGGCAACAGCTGAAGCTGCTAGAAGAGCCAGTCATGAATAGCTACATTATCGGGAGATGCAGAGGAACCAATGAAAGGAGACAAATAAACTATATAAACCCAAGACCTTCCTGTAGTAAACGAGTCTGCAGCACCTTGCCTAGTGCCTGCTTCCACCCAACTGCTGGTGTCTGTGTGTTTACTCCACACTGCTCACCCCCTCCCAGCTGGGACCCTGAGTCTCCCCTAGGCTGGACCTGCAGGGAGACTGCAACATCTGGCACCTGAACAGGGACGCTCAGACCCCTCAGCATTAGTAACGCCCCCAAGTTCAGTGAGTAGGCTCCGGGTTTTGTCTGTACCTTCGGCTGCTCAAGGGTGAGCGAGTGTCCCCCTCCTTTCTCCCCACTACCCTGTTTGTCATATTTGTCATTAGATCAGGAAGGCACACTCTTCCATGTGGCCCTGAAACCCATGTTGGCCCCTTTCATTCCTTGGCTCATCCTAGTGAGTTCATATAAGGGTTGATTCACCCCAAACTCAGAGCCCAGGCCTCAGATGATCCTGTTGCTTGTCCTGGAGACACCGTGTGAGCATAAATCCGAGGGTGTCACAGCCATTGGAAGTCCCTCACTAAGCACAAGACACTTGAAGTCCCTCACTAAGCAAAAGACACTTGGATCCAATAAACCTTTTCATGCCGGGGCGGTTCATGTTGGAGTGGCTCACTGTCCTCGTCTGCTCTATCTGTGCTCTTTTAGTGATTACCCTTGCCTTCTACTTCTGTGGTGAGAATCCCTTCACTGAGCTCTCCCACGATGGGCAATCTTCCACCACAATGCAGGGAGCCACAAACAGCAGTGCTCAAGGTGCTCCTAAAGACTAGAGGATTAAAAATGAACCCGAAAGATCTTGACAATTTCTGGGATGAGGCGATTTTATCGCCCCTTGGGTGACCCCTGAAAACATCTGGGACCCCTCAGTTTGGATGAGAATGCTCTATCTCACTCGCAAGAGGGAAGTCCACTCAGGCAATACACCCTCAGCACCCTTTGTCCCAATCCTACTGGCCATTATTGCAAGTCTTAAAGGCTCGTTGGCAGAGGAAGTGTTACAGGAACATAATCAGACTTGTTCAAAAAATACAGAGGACAAACTGACCCTGCCAGCAGTCCCCAGCATACAATCAGATCGGGATGAGGAGGAGGAGGAAGCTGGGAAATTAGAGCAAAAGCTACAGCCTCCAGAGACACCTCCCCTCCATACCCCTGGGGGGAGGTCAGAGAGGCTGGGGCGGTGGAGGACGTAGGTTCAGGACAACCCAGAGGCTGCCTAGAGGTTCCTGCCCCTGTCCAAAACCCGTTCTTTCACTTGCCCTCAGGACAGGTAAGTCAAGGGGAAAAACTTTGGCACTGTTACAAGCTTATCCTGTGAATGTTGGCACCAACGCCGCCCACCAGCCTTGGGTTCCAACCCCCTTGCCTGACCTAGTGCTTATATGCAAGGCAGCATTGGAGAGCAGCCCTGATTCACCCTATTTTGAGCAAGTTGTCATCCAATGGGCTATCTAGCTGCAAATCCATTATGACTGGCTTAAAGCAGTCCTTGACCCTGCCCCTTTCTTCAATGGAGGGCAGCATATGATGACCTTGCTGAGACACAGGCCTGCAACAACTTGCAGTTTAACGTCCCCATTACCTTGAACATGTTGACAGGGCGTGGAGGATATATGGACTCAGTAACTCAGGCCCTCACTGGCATTCTGTTATATTTTGAGCAAGTGAAAAATATGGCCCTCCAAAGCCTCAGGGCTTACACCCCCGCAAAAAAACCAGAGACATTCTTTCGCAACTTAATTCAACAAGTGAACAAACCATTCACGGACTTCATCTCCTGTGTCTCATCAGCTGTAGAGAGATGGACAGCCCCTGGCCTAGTTCAGGATGCCCTCATTAAGGAACTGGCCTGGTAGGGCATGAATACCATTACCCATAATGCTATAGCCCCCATCCATAATGCTGAGCTATACCCATGGATTATTGCTGCCTGTGACATCAACCCAGCCACTGCCCCTTTTGAGGCCTTGACAGCCTTGCTACAAACTCTTCTGATCAACAAATCAAGGCATCCAACTCCCCTGGAATCACTGGTCTGTTGGGGCTGTGGCAAACCAGGTCATATTAAAAGGACATGCCCCCAGGGGGATACTAAACCAAAGATGCCATGCCCTAGATGTAAAAAAAAAAAAAAAAAATCCTTCCATTGGGCTGATTGCAGATCTAAATTAGACAAGGGTCCTTTAAACTTCAAAAAGGGCGGCCCTCAGTCCTGCAACTAAGAGGGCCTAAATCAAATGTTAACTGGACTCTGCCTATTTATCCACATACCCCTCAAATTAAGATTGACCTCAATGAGATACCCATAAGGGCATTGTGGACATGGGCACTGATGTCTCCATAATTACAGAAAATGTCGCAATTTTTCCCATTGGAGATTTCAAATAGGCCCACCTATAAAAGGAGTAAGAGGACAACAAACCACCAAACAGACAATCAACGAGGTGGCATGGAAGGACTATGACGGCAATACAGGAACAATCATTATAGCTAATGCCCCCCATACTCTATGGGGTAGAGATATCCTCTTTGATATGGGGGTGGTGCTGACAACTGATGATGCTGCATTTGTTGAGGATATCGTAGGACATGATAGATGTGGCCTCAGGAAGAAACAACCCATTCCTTAACTCCAACTAGCAGCACCCCAAATTCTAAGGGCCACTGCTCTGCCCTCATGCCCCCTTGAGTGGGATACATCGGACTCTATATGGGTTGAGCAGTGGCCTATCCTAGAGCCTAAACTTTCAGCCCTTAAGGCCTTAGTACAGGAGCAACTCTCTTTGGGCCACATTGAACCTTCCATTAGCCTTCATAACACCCCCATTTTTGTCATAAAGGAAAGATCAGACAAATTCAGACTTTTACAGGACCTCAGGCAGATAAATGCTCACATGAAAAAGATAGGCTCCCCTCAATCTGAGCTCCCTCATCCTACCGCTATTCCTATTGACTGGCACATAGCAGTCATTGACCTCAAAGACTGCTTCTTCCACATCCCCCTTGCTGAACAAGATAGGCCCTATTTTGCTTTCACAGTATGGGAGCCCAATTTCCATAGACCTGCTCAGAGATATCAACAGAAAGTTTTACCCCAGGGCATGAAAAACAGCCCCGCCATATTTCAGACTTCAGTGGTGCCTGCCCTTACGAACCTGCCCCCAGACTGCCTCTGTATATATTATATGGATGACATTCTTTTGCACGTTGCCCTCAAGAAACACTAAAACTGGCCCTTTATAATTTGGTTACTGCCCTAGAGGATCTCAGCCTGGTTATTGCCCATGATAAAGTCCAACTTGTCTCCCCATTTCAATTTTTGGGGTTTCATATTTCCAATAAGGTTAAGCCCCTCCAACCTCAAATACCAATCAAAGACAAATATACCTTACATGATTTTCAAAAGCTATGTGGCAATGTTAACTGGCTTAAGCCATTCATTGCACTGCCACCTGAAAAGTTATGGCCTTTATTTGACCTCTTAAAAACCAAGAATAACCTGTCTGAAGTTATCATCATTACTCCTGAGTCCGCAGCAGTCATAGCAATCGTAAATGACCACCTTTTCAACCTAGCTGCGGAGAAATACCATCCTAACCAGGCACTTTCTGTCATTGTCATCTGGACGGAAGGGGCGCACTGAGAGTGATATGGCAACAAGGCCACCTATACTGGATACATCCATCTTGGGCTAAGTATCATAAAATAACCCCCATGATAGAAGCCATTCTGGCTATGGCACAGAAGGGGAGGCTATATTGCAACAGGATCTATAATAAAGAACCAGACAAAATCATTTTGTCTATGTCCACCAATAAGACCCAAAATTTATGGAGGGCTAATTTTCTCTTTCAATCCCTTATGTGGAGCTGTCCAGGCATACTGGACAATCACATGCTATGCCACAGGAGGTTACAGGCCCTGATATCTATGGAAGCGAGTTTCAGCTCCATTCCTCCCCCTCAGCAACACCCATCCCAAATGACCCATTCGCCTCAACAGAGCCAAATTTTGTCTTATAATATATCATAATCATAACCCCATACACCAATTAGCATTCCCCAGTCCAGGTTCTGTGCAACTGGGGGAGATCCTAGCTATTGCCAAAACCCTTTCCCTCATTCAGAACAAGCCCATAAATATCTTCTTAGTCAATATGCAGTCCAAGAGGCTAAATCCATCCCCTTTGCCATTATCAAACATCCAATACTCCTTTAGATACAGTGCTTCTGTCCTTACAGGATCTTTTGGAAAATCGCAAACACCCCTGGTTTATCAAACATGTCGGGTTACACACAGGGTTACCAGGTGTTATTGTGGAGGGGAAGGCCAAGGTCGATTCCCTCATCATGCCAGTTCAACTGCCTCTTCTTGAAAAAGCTCAAGTACTTCATCACGGCTTTCATATGTCCCCACGAGCATTACATTGCCTCTATCCAGATCTCACTATGAGTCAATGTAAGCACCTAATACACACCCTTGGCACCGTTAGGACCCCTTCAGCCTGCTAGGATCAACCCCCGAGGTCTGGCCCCTAATTCTCTCTGGCAGATGGACATTACCCACAATCCCTCCTTTGGACAACTTAAATATGTCCATGTCATAATTGATACCTCTCTAAGCTTGTCTGTGAGGTCCCCCTCTCAGGAGAAAAGGCCACCCATGAAATTAAAGCCACAAAAATGGCAATGCTTATCACGGGTATGCCCTGGATCTTAAAAACAGATAATGGACCTGCCTATGTTTCAGCTGCATTTGAAGCATTCTTAACTTCCTGGAATATCAAACATATAACGGGGATCCCTTATAATCTGCAAGGACAAGCAATAATTGAAAGGACAAATTGTACCTTCAAAGAAACATTACAAAAAGTCAAAACCACTTCCTCAACCACAGATCCTCATCTGCTCATAACCAATGCACTCTTCACCTTAAATTTTCTTTCCTTTGATGACAAGGGTTTAAGCCCAGCATGCAAACATTGGGGCTCTTTTCCACAAGCCACCCCCCTTCCATTGGTATGCTGGAAGGACCCCTTAACTCATCAATGGAAAGAACCAGACCCACTCCTGACACAGGGCCAAGGGTTTGCTTGTGTCTTTCCAGAAACCTCATAATCTCCACTATGGATCCCGGCAAAGAACATCCACCCCTCACTTGACCAGACTCCGACTGACACACCACCATTTCCCCCCAGCAATGCCTCAGGAGCAGCAACCCACCAAGACACTGTGTAAGTTTTCCTTCATGCTGTTATACCTTATTTTCCCTCTTGCTCAGACTGATGATCTTTGGACTTAGGTCCCCTTTCCCCCATGTTAATGCCAGTGGCAAGGGACACTCATGCCTTTCCTGGAGTCTATAGCACCAATATGTCACTTAGCTTACCCTTGGCAACATCAAGCTGCACAGCTATTCCTACAACAGGAAACTGGAGTCTTGATGATGCATTATGTTTTACTCACTCTGGCCCTAATATTACTAGTTGCCTAACTCTCAATATACCTCTGGCAACTTTAAAGGAAACGCCTCCTATAGACAGGTCAGGGGACTTGAAAACATGCTTACTCCCCTTAGATTATCATCCAGTAGCACTGGATCAGAAAACTCTGCCCTCTATGGCTTCTCCAGATGCCAACCTGTTCCCCACTATTTGCATAAAGTTGAACTTCCCATGGAGTGGCTATATTGTACTCCCTGGTCTTATCCTCTCCCAATAGCAAAAAATTTGTGAACATGGAAGAAAGTACCATGGGGCATTACCTCGGCTGCAGTGGTATCATTTTCGCATCGCAATACCACCCAAAGCCTGTCTGATCTGATCTTCGCCAACTGGGCATTCTGTGGTACCTCTGCTTGTTTGGATTTTCGCCCCTTTTTGTTCCTAAATGGCACCATATATTTTAATGGCACCTATACAGGTGATGGCACTGGATGGGAATCATCCCTCAATGTTAAAAACAAACAGTTCACCTTTAATCCCACTCTTATTTGTGTTAAGCCTCCATTCTACTTCCTGATACATAATTATACTAACATTCCATCAATCCTCCACTGCTCTAATTCATCATCTTGCTAACTTACTGACTGTTGGGATTCGTTACAGGACCGCCTTGCTGTGATAATGAGAACCCTGACTGCTATCTGAATAGCAATCACTAATGCCACTCATTTCCATAGGGTAGAGTTATTGTGGCCCACATGCATAAGACATGATTTTGGACTTACTGCATTCATTATTGCCACTATCATTACTACTTTGGCATCAGTAACCACTGCTGCATTCTCTCTCTCCCAAAGTGTCCAAACAGCCACCACATTTAATTCTGTGGTGAAGTCAACAGCTAATGCCCTTCAAACTCAAAATCTTATCAATAGCCATCTCCATACCGCCATACTGAATTTACAACAAAAAATTGATCTCCTGGGAAAAGATATCACTAATCTCTATACTATTTTAAGACTAAATTGTGACCCTCCTATTCAATTCCTTTTGCTTAACCCTTTCACATTGACAATGTCTCATTGAGATGACAGGAACTCAGTGCATACATTAGAGGACTTTGGTCTCAACAGTTCCTTAATTATACTGTTAGCTTTTCCTCCCAGATTATCACCTTAAATGAAACAAGAGCTGACACCCTGCCCTTTGATTCATCCTTTATTAATCAAGTTTGGAATCACCTCAAGGGTATCTTCAGCCCAGTGGGAATAGTTACATGGGGAATCATAGGAATCGTGATAATACTAATTATACTCCTTTCTAGATGTCTCTTAAAGTATACCTGATCACAAAAACAAATTAACAGAGCTGCCCTTTAAGTTCTTCAGGCTATCGTTTATGATGGAGCAAGACCTGGACCCCCTCCACAAATGTTCCATGCCTGGCTGTCATCTATCCAAGATTTGATAGTCTGAACCTACCATCTTTAGCTAACAGTCCCTGGTTTATCCCCTCGGTGGCTCATTAGTCAATGACAGGTAAGATCCTGCTAATCAGGACAACCTAAGACAGGCACAGTCAAATGTCGGGACACCAGAGGTGAGGCCAACAATGTCTGGACTATAGAACCCAGGCTCTCACTGTGTTAAGCTCTGCATTTAAAAACAAAAAGGGTGGGAATGTGGGATGTAACAAAATGGCACTAGCACATGCGCAGTCAGACCGATTAAGGTCTTGGAACCTGATCTTTGCCAAAACACCTGGCAACAGCCGAGGCCACTAGAAGAGCCAATCACGAATGGCCACATTATCAGGAGATGCAGAGGGACCAATGAGAGGAGACAAACTATATAAGCCCAGTCCTCCCTGTAATAAATGAGTCTGCAGCACCTCACCTAGTGCCTGCTTCCACCCGACTTCCAGTGTCTGTGTGTTGACTCTGTGCTGCTCAGCCCCTCCCAGCTGGGACTCTGAGTCTCCCCTAGGCTGGACCTATAGGGAGACTGCAACAGGAATATGAAAGGAGTTGGAGTGGAGGGAGTGGGTATGGATTTGATCAAAACACCTTATATGCATGTATGAAATTCTCAGTTATTTATTTAAAAAATTCACATTTTTTTAAAACACACATATGGGGCCTGGAGAAATTGTTCAGTAATTAAAAGGACTGGCTGTTTTCACAGAGGACCTGGGTTTTGTTCCCAGCACCCACATGGCAGCTAATAACTGTCTCTAAGTCCCCTCTAAGGTTACAGCTACTGATAGAAACACATGTGGACACTGACAGTTTAAGGACTTATTTTGCATTGAAAATGCATTAAACCTTGAGAGAGCATCCAAAGTAGTTACACAAAGTATATTATATAATACATATATGTACATGAATTCATTAGTATTTTTAATTACCCTTCCTTATTATCCTTTCTAAATGTTATGCTATACCCACACATAGGTTTCCTTACATTTATACATGTATACTTCATAAGATAGTGTGCTGGGTAGTATCAGTTGTCAATTGGCACACCTGGGAAAAGGAAAGTTTAATTGTGGAATTACCTCTATTTGATTGGCCTGTGGGCTTCTCTATGAGGCATTTTCTTTATTGTTGAGTGATGTGAGAGAGCCCAGCCCACTGTGGATGGACCACTGGGCAGGTAGTCCTAGATTATTTAAGAAAGCAGGCTGATCACAGGTCAGAGGAGCAAGTCTGTAAGCAGGATTCTTCCATGGTCTCTGCTTTAGTTCCTACCTCTAGGTTTCTGCCTTATCAGTGATGACTATCCCTTGTTAGTTGTAAGAAGAAGTAAGCCCTTTCCTCTCTAAGTTTGTTTTCATCATGATGCTTTATCACAGCAATAGGAAGGTAAATAGAATACTTGGTGTTTCATTTCTAGTTTTTTGGTATGTGTAAATTCTGTATATTAGCCCCTTTTCTGAGGTATAGCTTCTAAAGTTTTTTCTCACATTCTGTGGTCTGAGTGCCATGATGATAATTTCCTTTGTTGTTCAGAAACTTTTTAATTTGATGTAATCCAGTCTGTTAATACTTCTGGGTTTTCCTATGCTATTGAAGTTTTGTTCAGAAAATGCTGACCTACCACAATGTATTGAAGAGTATTCCTGAGGTTTATGTCTAAGAAGTTTCATGCTTTATATTAAGGTCTTTGACCCGTTTAGAATTGATTTTTTTTTGTACAAAGTGAAAAATGTGAATCTAACTTCATTCTTCTGCAGGTGGATATCCAGTTTTTCCAGCACCATTTGTTAAGTCATTAATTTTTTCCCAGTAAATGTTGTTTCCTCCTCTGTCAAGATTTGGGTGGGTGGGTGGGCATAGCTTTGTTAGCTTATTTCCTCTGTTTTGTTCCACTGGTCCACCTGTCTGTTTTTATGCCAGTACCAGGCACTCTTTATTACTGTAGCTCTTTATTACTGTAATATAATTTGAGATCAAGTATTTTGATACCTCAAGACTTTTTTATTTTTCTTTTTTTCCTTTTGATGCCCTACCTTGTCTGCACCCCTCATATAGCAAACCCTCCGAATTTCATGTACTCTGTCATATATGATCCATATATGTCCATATATGGAACTAAATTTGTGGCCTCAAATGTACTTCAATGTCTACTGGATCCTGATTAACCTGTCTAGCATCATATCATTAAGAAAAACAAAAACTCTCCCTCTCTCAGTAATTACCAGATGCCAATAGTTCCTCAGCTAAGGTTAGGACATTTTTTAAAAAACTATTTATTTAATAACCACATAATTAGAAGAAGCATTTCATCACAACAGCATTGATATATTCAATAACAATTTCCAGAGTAAAGATGCATCTCTTTCAAAATTGGCTGTGAATTTTTAGGTACAAAGTTTAATTTATGCAATTATACGACATTGTACTCAGTATAAACCCTATAAGACATAAAATTGAATGAAGTTTTAACCTTCAAAAAATATCTCCATTTCATTTTAAAATATATTCTTTCATACAGAAAAACTCATTTTTAAAGTAACTAACATTTAGATGTTTGAACATGCATCTCTGGTGCCCGAGTTCTCTCAGGGTCTCTTGTCCTATCAGAAAAACCATACAACATATTTTTATATGAATTTATTATAGTTTATACCATGGGGGAGGGACTCACAAATAAATGAACACCCGCCCTCGCTAGAACGGGCCATTCCAGATCTCAAGCCCACCACTTCAGATCACTCCTGTGGCCTGCTCATAGTCACCCCTAGCTTTTGCCCCTGCCTCATGGGCCCACAGTCTCACCCCAGGTTGGTAAATGCCAGGACATTCCATTCTTGCACCCAGCTACCATGTCCGTGTCCTGATCATAGTCACCCCTAGCTTTTGCCCCTGCCTCATGGGCCCACAGTCTCATCCTAGGTTGGTAAATGCCAGGACATTCCATTCTTGCACCCAGCCGCCACTCTCAGGTCACAGGTCTTGTCCAAGATAGCACCAAGAAGCCCGTCCCTCCATGGCTAGCTCTCCTCAGTCAGTTCTCTGCAGCAGGCCCACCCCTTGGAGGAAACAGGACCCTGGGATACACTCTCTAATTTCTGTGTCTGATTATTACTAGCCACAGTCAGCTACTTTCTGAGATACTTGGCACATAAGCATAGATATAAAGTCATCAGGTAGATTTCAATGGTAATGTTTTTCACATCTACTAATTAACATGATGCAAATTTTTATACTTCCTCAAATGTAACTCATTTGTTATTGATTTGTGTGTGTGTGTGTGTGTGTGTGTGTGTGTGTGTGTATTTCATACAGAACATCCCAAGCAATCTTATTCATCTATATACCCACATCCCAAATGTCACCCTCCCATAGTCCCCCACCCACTGGAGCCATATACTCTCTAATCCCTGCCCAGCCGTCCCCCAGTGCTTGTCCATCTGCAGAGTCTAGGCAGCCTATCTACAGTTCCTTGTTTTAGGAAGATCCGCTTTTCCTCATTTAGCCAATATTCCTTAAGATAAGATTGGGGTCTGCTGTTCATTTTCCCAGTTCTATGTTGGGTAACTGCCTGGTGTCTCTTGGGCCACCCTGGCCAACAGCTCAAAGGAAGATATTTCCTATCTGGCATTGTTTCTTGTTATGTAGCCTTTAGCTATACACATAAACTCTTAAATATTAAATTGATCCCTTTAGTTTTTGGTTATACTTTCCTTTTGGGTGTTTAAGTCCATACAGTTGGCTCAGATCATTTGAGGATCTGTTCCTCAGGGGTCACATGGGCTTGGGAGGAGCCCCTGGCTCCTTTCTTTTACCAGTTCCATCTATGTAAAGATAAGTCAAAGGTCTTGCTCAACCATAGCTGGCTTCACTTGGAAGCATGGAGGAAATGTTCCATTGTGCTGACCCTCCTCTTTGTAGACTGGGTTCAAGACCATCTGGTGGGGTCTCCATGGCTTCCTTGATTAAGAGGACAGATGACTCACCAAAGTTACATGGCAGTTTTAGAAATTCTCCATTTTCCCCTGGAACTTAGTCAACCTTGGAGGACAAGGAACAAAAAACTGTCTTTTAAGTCCCTCTGAACAAATTAGTATAGGCCTCAAAGTATGGCTGTTAAAAATCCAAGAAATTTAGTTCTACCAGTCTGCTATTTTTTTTTTTTTTTTGTCTTTTTGAGATAGGGTCTCCCTGTAGCCCCAGCTGTCCTGGAACTCCCTATGTAGACCAGGCTGGCCTTGAACTCACAGAGATCTGCCTGCCTCTGCCTCCCAAGTGCTGGGACTACAGATGTGTACCACCACACCCAGCCCAGTCTGGTACTATTAATTACCATGTGCTATGTAGATAAAGCTTGGACAAAGACCAAAAGTTCTCAGATAAACCTTGACTAGACATGCATTATGTTTCTTGAGCTAATGGTATGTACAATTTGTCAGTAGGTTGTTGGACTAATATGGTTCCCTCTGTTCTTTTTTAAAACTAGCTAGGCATTGTTTATCTCTCATGTTGTCTAACTCTTCTTCTTTGGTGTCTGTTTTAAAGTGCTCCCATTTTTCCCATTTCTCCCTTAATACCCTTCTCCTTTGGTCCCACCTCTCTTGAGCTCCTTCTTTCCCTTTATCCCCAAGGTTCATTGTAGAACCCTCTATCCATGCTCCCCTTAAAATAACCCCACTTTTTATCCATATCTCCCTTATTAACACCTGTGTCCTACTGTTCTTCTCTTTCAGATTCTTTCTTTTCCTTTACCTCCCTAGTTTCTTTTCATTATTCTGGTTCCTGTAGTTATGTCGGGATACACACTAACTTATAAGGATTTGGTTCTAGGATCCACATATGAGGGAGAATATACAGCATTTATTTTTCTGACTTTGTGTTACTTCACATAGTATAAAGGTTTGTAGTTCCATCAATTTACTTGAAAATTTCATGATTTCATCTTTCTTTACTGCTGAGAACTATTATCTACTTATCAGTTGAGGGACACTTAAGTTGTTTCCATCTCTTAGCTATTGTGAAAAGACCAGCAACAAATATGGATGAACAAGTGTCTCTGCCATAGGATGAGTTCTTTGGGTATATGCCAAGGAGTGGTATAACTGGGTCAAATGGTAGGTTCATCTGTAGTTTTTTAAGAGTTCTCCACACTGCTTTCCATAGGGGTTGAACAAGTTTGCAATCCCACTAGCAGTGGATGAGTGTTCCCCTTTCCCCACATCCTCTCCATCATTTGGTATCATTTGTTTTCTTGATCTTAGCTACTCTGACTGGGTAAGATGAAATCTTAAAGTGGTTTTAATTTGCATTTCCTTAATTACTAATGATGTTGAGCACCTTTTGAGATGCTTCTTAGCCATCCTTATTTCTTCTTTTGAGAACTCTCCGTTCATCTCCTTAGCCCATCTTTTAATTGGGTTACTTCCTTTCTTGATTCTTTATATATATATATTCTTTGTTGGATGTTAGACCTCTGTCAGGTGTGTTGCTGGTGAAGATTTTCTCCCATTCTGTGGGTTTTCAAGTTCTTGTTTGCTTCTTTTGATGTACAGAAGATTTTTAGTTTAATGAGGTCCTGTTTGTTGATTCCTGACCTTGTTTCCTGAGCAACTGATGTCCGGTTTAGAAAATCCTTTCCTATTCCTGTATCTTGTAGGTTATTGCCAATGTTTTCTTCTAACAGTTTCAGAGTTTCAGGCTTCACATTGAGGTCTTTCATCCATTTGGAGTTGAGGAGTTGACTTTTGTGCAAGGTGAAAAAGGGTTTAGTTTCTTTCTCCTACAGGTGGATATCTTGTTTTGCTAGCACTATTTGCTGAACTGCTGTTTTCCCTCCAGTTAATGTTCTTGGCCCCTTGTCAAATATCAGGTGGCTAAAACTGCATGTACTCATATTTAGGTCTTCATTTCTTCTATTGATCTATGGGTCCATTTTTGTACTAGTGCCATGTTGTTTTTATGATTATAGCTCTGTAATACAGTTTAAAATCTTCTAGAGTAATTCCCCCAGCATTGCTCTTGTGCTCAGGATTGCTTTTGTGCTTCCATATGAATTTTAGGATGGTTTCCTCCAATTCTGTAAAGAATGCTATTGTTATGGGGATTTAATTGGCATTGCTTTCAATCTATAAATTGCTTTTGGTAGAATGGTCATTTTGACAATATTAATTCTTCTAATTCATGAGCATGGGAGGTCCTTCCATCTTCTGATGTCTTCCTTTAAAGATTTAAATCACTTTAAATTAAATCTTTTTAAATTTAATCTCTTTCTTTAAAGATTTAAAGTTTTCATTGTAGAGGTCTTCAATGTCTTTAGTCAGATTTATTCTCAGATGGGTTTTTTTTTGCAGCTATTGTGAAAGGGAGTGTTTCTGTGTACTCTTTCTCTGATTCTTTGTTATTGATATATATATATATATAAAGGCTACATACTTTTGTAGATTAATTTTGTAACCTTCCACTTTGCTGAAAGTGTTTATCATTTCTAGGAGTTTTCTCCTAGGAATTTTTGGCATATATTAGATATAATATCATATGGTCTGCAAAAAGAGATACTGTTGGTTGTGGCTTTGTTGTATATGGCTTGAATTATGTTGAGGTAGGGCCCCTCCAGTCCAATGCCCTCTAGGACTTTGAACAAAAATGTACATTGAATTTTGTCAAAGGCCTTCTCTGCATCTATTGAGATGACCATGTGATTCTTGTCTTTTAGTCCAATAATATGATTTATGATGTTTATTGACTTACTTATATTGAACCATCCCTGTATCTCTTGAATAAAGCTGACTTGATTATGGTGGATGATCTTTTTGATGTGTCTGTATGTGGTTTGGAAGTATTTTGTTTTGAATTTTACATCTATTTTCATTAAGGATATGGGTCTGTAGTTTTCTTTTTTGGTTGTATCTTTACCTGGTTTTGGTATTAGAGTGATGCTGGATTCATAGGAGGAATTTGGAAGTTCTCTCTTCCATACTATCTTTTTGAATATATTAAGTAATATTGGATATAGATCTTCTTTAAATGTCTGGTAGAATTCTGCTGTGAATCCATCTGGTCCTAGGCTTTTTTTAGTGGGGAGGTTTTGTGTTACTGTTTCAATTTCCTTATGTGTTATGGGTCTGTTTAAACTATTGATCTCTTCTTGGTTTAGTTTTGGTGGTTCCCATCCTTTTAGATACCAATCCATTTCTTTTAGGTTTTCAAATTTAATATCATATAGCTTTTTAAAGTATTCCCTTATAATGTTTTGTATCTTTCTGGTGTCTGTTATGATGTTTCCCCTTTCATCTCTGATTTTGTCGATTTGGAGGTGCTCTTTCTTTCTTTTGGTTAACTGGGCTAGGGTTCTGTCAATCTTGTTTATCTTTTCAAAGAACCAGCTCTTGGATTTTTTGATTCTTTGTATTTTTTTTATTTCTATTTCATTAATTTCTGCCCTGATTTTTGTTATTTCTTTTTGTCTGCTGGGTTTGGGCTTCATTTGTTGCTGCTTTTCAAGTGTTTAGAGTTGCGATGTTAAGTCATTTACTTGTTTTCTTTCTAATTTTTTAATGTAGGCCCTTAGAGATATAAACTTCCCTCTAGGGACTGCTTTCACCATGTCCCAGAGGTTTTGTTATGTTATATTGTCCTTTTCATATAGTTCTAGGATAACTTTTATTTCTTTCTTAATTTCTCCTTTGACCCATTCATCATTCAGGAGTGTGTTGTTTAATCTCCATGTGTTCACGTAGTTACTAGGGGTTCTTCTGGTGTTGATTTTAAGCTTTATTACATTGTGGTCTGATAGAATACGTGGAATTATTTCAATTTTTTTGTATTTGTTGAGGGTTGTTTTGTGCCCCAGTATATGGTCGATTTTGGAGAAAGTTCCTTGAGTGCTGAATACAAAGTATGTTCTTTGGTGCTTGGGTGGAATATTTGGTAGATGTCTGTTAGGCCCATTTGATATATGGTGTTGCTTAATTCAGATGTCTCTCTGTTAATTCTCTGTCCAGTTGACCTATCTAATGGAGACAATGTGTTATTGAAGTAACCCTACTATTAAAGAGTTGGGATTAATCTGGGTCTTAAAGTTCTGTGGTACTGTTTTTATGAAGTTGGGTACACTAGAGTTTGGTGAATATATGTTAACAATTATAATATCTTCTTGGTCAATTGTTCCTTTCATCAGAATGAAGTGGCCCTCTTTATCTCATCTGATTAGTTTTAGTTTGAAGTCTATTTAGTCAGATATTAGAATTGCAATGCCTACATTTTTCTTAGTATCATTAGCTTGGAATATTTTTTTCCATTCTTTCAACTTAAGGTAGTGCCTGTCCTTGAAAGTGAGATAGGTTTCTTGCAGACAACAAAAAGATGAGTTTTGTTAATCCATTCAACGAGTCTGTGTCTTTTGACTAGAGAGTTAAGTCCACTGATAGTTAAACTTATTAATGAACAATATGTATTAATTCCTGTCCTTTTTATTTCTGTTCACATTCTTGGTGTAGTCATACACTTCCACAGTTATACCTTCGTTAAGTTTCTTTCTGTAACTCCTTGGGTATAGTTGTTCCTTTCTTCAGCTCTTTGTATTGCTTAAATAACTCTCTGAAGGGTTGGGTTTGTGGACATGAATTCTTTCAGGCTATTTATGTCATGGAAGATTTTTCTTTCCCCTTCAACTATAATAGACATTTTGGCTGGGTAAAGTAAAGTCCAGGCTCCTCTGGCTTTCATAGTTTGCACTGAAAAGTCATCTGTAATTCTGGTGTGTTTTCCTTTCTATGTGACTTGTTTTTCTTTTGCAGCTTTCAGTATTGTCTCTTTGTTCTGTACATTTAGTGTTTTTACTATGATACCCTGTGGAGAGTTTCTTTTCTGGTCCTGTCTATTTGATGTTCTATATACTTCCTGTATTTGTATGGGCATGCCTTTCTTTAACTTTGGGAAATTTTCTTCTATAATCTTGTTAAAAATTTGGTTCATACCACAATCCTGAGAATCTTCTCCTTCATGTATGCCTATGATTCATAAGTTTGGTATTTTTATCGTGTCACACAATTCATACATATTCCATTCTTGTGTTTTCTTAAAATTTTCTTAACCTTTGCTTTAGTGGTCTAATTCGTCTGCTTTATCTTCCAGTCTTGATATTTTGTTTTCCATTATTCATCCTATTGATGAGGCTTTCTCCTGTTGTTTCTAATTGAATTGGCTTATTGAGTGTTTCACTTCCTTCTTCATTTAACTGTGATTATTCTTTGATATTTCTCTTTTCTGTATTCATTCAGAAGTTTATCCCTATCTTCCTTCAGTTCTTTATTTTGTGTGTTCTTTAAATTCACTGAATTATTTTATCATGTTTATAATTGCTCTTTTGAATTCCATGTCCTGTGTTATCTCTAGGGGGTTCTTATTGTACTCCTTTGCAGGACTGTTGGTACTTGGTGATGATATATTATTTGGGTTTTTCATGTTATTTATTTTTCTGCGACTTTGACATGTTTTAGTTTCTCATTTTCGTATGAGACTCAAAGCTCCCTTTTGAGTTTAGGTCTGCTTCCTTTTGTAAACTTTGTTTGCCTTTGTGGTTTACTTGTTGGGCATGAAAGCTGGTTGGTTTAGGCTTCATGTTCTCTCTTTTGATTTTATGTTGGAGGGGCCAAAATCCTTCTGTCTTTTTTGCTCAGGAGTTACCACAGAGGCCCAAGTCAGATGAGGTTCAGATGCTCTCAGGCATTCTCCTAAGATCTGGATCCCTCCAGGAAAGATCCTGGCCTCAGGAATTTGGGGGTTGGGCTGGCCTGGGACCAGGGCCCAGGAAAGATGCTGGCTCCAGGAAGCTGGGGCCTGGGCCACCCAGGGATATAAAAGGAGGTGGGGTGGGGAAGAGGCCCTAAGGGCCCCCGGAGACTAGACTAAGGAATTGGGTTGGTCTGGATGCAAAGAATCAGGAAGCAGTTTGGAGTCTGGGCCAAGAGGTCTGTCCAAGGTCTGGGGGCCAATCCAAGAACTGGGCCTGTGCCCACACTAGGAGGAGAAATGGGGTGCAGGAGCTAGGAGGGTGAATGTGGCTGGGGGAGTTGAGGCACAGTGGTGGCCTCCAAACTTACCCGGGAAAGATGCTGGCCCTAGGAAGATGGGTGTTTGGGCCACCCAGAGATGCAAAGGGAGGTGGGAACTTGATGGACGAATTGTGTTGGTCTGGATGCGAAGGATCAGGAAGCAGTAGGGAATCTAGTCCAAGAGGTCAGTCCAGAGGTCTGGGATGCCAAGACAAGAATTGGGCCAGTGCCCATGTTAAGAGGAGAGATGGAGTGGGGAGCTGGGAGGGTGAATGAGGCTGGGGAGACAAGGTGCAGTGGGTGACACCAAACATACCCAGGAAAGATCCTGGCCCCCTGAAGCTGGTCGGCTGGGCTACCCAGGAATGCAAAGGTTATTAGGCTTTAAAGCTGGGGTTGGACCACTGATTGGTTTTCTCCTTTAGCAACTTGCATAATGTCCTCTGAAACTGTGAGAGCTAGTCCTAAGGGAGAAGGCTTCCAGGTCAGTTCCAACTAACTTTTTTCTCTATTTAATATATGGTTGGCCATAGGTTTGTTGTATATTATTATTCTGTGGTATGCTCCATCTCTTCTTAATATCCCTGAAACCTTTATCATGAGGCATGTTTAATTTGCCAAATGTATTTTTTCTAGAGTATGACTTAATCCTCTCTAGTTTTCTTCAGTTATTCCTCACCAAACAGTGGTAGAAGCACTTTTTGATAGAATGCACAAAAGTCTTTGACTCCTCTAAGCTCAGAACAGTGTCTACACTATAGGCTTGTCTTGAAAGGAGCCTAGCTCCAGCTTGTAAAGCAAGCCTTCTTTGCAAAGTAACAGTAAGGAGGTAGCTAACAAGAGTACTATCATTATAAAAAATGAATATCTTTGGGAACCTTTTGCTTTAGGTTTCTGTGGTTTAGGCATACCAAAGATTCTTTAAAAAAATTTTTATTTATATAAAATACGCATGTTTTGCTTGTGTGGATGTAAGTGTACCATGTGCATGTAGAGTTGTCTATGGTTGTTAGCTACCATGTGGGTGCTGAGAACGGAAACTGGGTCCTCTGCAAGAACAGCAAGTGCTCTTAACTGCTGAGCCATTTCACTAGAAATATGCATATCCAGAATTCCTTTCTACACTGCACTCATTCCATCTGCTCAGTGACCAATATTGACCAATCCTTCTGAATTCTGATTTCAAGGGCATCTTTCTCTAAATGTTCCACAGGGTCACCACCATCAGCATAGAGTCCTTTGGGATATCTGGACAGGATCTGGACAAGTGCCCCATCTCCCCACAAACAAAACATTTCAAAAATGGGAATTCTCTTAGTGTCTGGTGCTCTTCCCGCTCTGTGGACCTGAACTGATAGATAACACATTCTAGTGCCATGTCTTGACTCTCAAGAGCAACTGGCCGATCAGTTGCTTACAATGCTTACAATTCTACAATGGAGGCATACTACAGTTTTATTTATGGTGTCTCTTTTTAATCATCTTTCTTTCTTTACATCAACTATCTCCTTAAAACAACTGTAATTTCTTGCTTTACTTCCTGGAATGTATGTTGCTCTTATCTCCCTATTGTACGCCATCTGTGAACACTGTGTCAAGTATTTGTGATGGATAGCTTTAGTGTCAACTTGACACACCTAGGTAGAGGGAGCCTCAACTGGGGATTGCCTCCATTGGACTGGCCTTTGGCTATGTTCTTAACATCAGTTAAGATGATCTTGTGGCTTCTGTGCTTAAGTTTGTTTAAATGGTGCATTAAATTTATTGGTTTATGCATGTGGCCTAATTTTGCCTTTCTGGAATGAACTCTTGGTTGTAATGTATGATCGTTGTAATGTGTTTCTCAGTTCGGTTTACAAGTATTTTGCTGAGAATTTTGGCATCTATGTTCATCAAAGATATTGGTCTGTAGTTTACTTTTTTTGCTATGTGTTATATGGTTTTGGTATCAGAATAATATTGACTTTGTAACATGAATTTGTTAATGTTCCGGCACTTTCTATTTCACATAACAAGTTAAGATTTGTTATGAGATCTTCACTGAAAGCTTAACAGAATTCAGCAACGAATCTTCAAGTCTTGAGCTTTTCTTTGAGGGGATTTTTTTGTTTTAAAATAATGTTTCATTAATTCTTTGAGAATTTCACCAGTGTATTTCAAACATATTCAGACTATCTCCCCCATCTCCTCTCAAACCCACCTTTACTTCTCTTCACATGTTCTCTCCCCTCCCTCTGATATTTTTCCAAGGCCCAACCAGTCTGATTTGTGTCTCCAAAAAATTTGGGGGTGTTGGTCTATACCCAGGAATATGGCCGACTGTGGCATAGGACTGTCCTCTGAAAGACAGACCATGGACATCAGATGCCATCTTCCCAAGCTTGGTTGCACCTACTTGCCCAGGATTCTCACAGCCAAACTTGTTGACTGGTATGTTCTACAAGATGGAAGTGTCAGGGGGTCAGTCATGTCCCTAGCCAACCAGTTGGTCCTAGTTGCAAAAGGGGGAGAGACTACAGATACCTAAGATGAGGAAACCCATAGGGAGACTCTCTTTTCATTTTGTGTGGTTGCCAGGAAGTCAGAGGATCCATGCTTGGGTGTGGACTTTCCAGTGTGGTCTTGAAAATGGGAGAGGTACCTACTCTTCTGTAAGTAACCCCTCACCCAACTGCTCTGTCAGTAAGCCCAATAAACTTGCTAGGAGTTTCCAAATTGGAGTTTGGAGAATTTGTATATTGTATTGTTGCACGACCAAAGAAGGAGGGGGCTGGACTTTTTCGGTGCCTCTCAGGAGGAATTTTAACAACACTGACCTAACCAGCATCACTGCCTTAATGATAACTGACTTTCCTTCTCCTAGAAGATGCAAATTGTCAATCATTCCTTAGCTAAGGCTGGGGGCTTCTTGCCCACTTCCTCCATGTTGGGATTGTCTCTGGGTTGCAGATCTTGTGCGTGCTGGCACAGGTGCTGTGGCTTCATATGTCCAACTGCTCTGTTGTGTCCAGAAAAGAGTGCTTTTGGTAGTCATCCACCATGTCTAGCCCTTACCATCTTTCCATTCATTATTTGGTGAGTTAGAAGTCTCCACATTAGGGGCTGTAGAGATGGCTCAGGAGTTAAGAACACTGGCTGCTCTTGCAGAAGACCTGGGTTCGAATCCCAGCACCCACATGATAGTTAACAACTGTCTGTAACTCCAGTTGCAGGGGGATCTGACAACCTCTTCTGTCCTCTGTGGGTACTGCACAGCACAGGTGCACTTACCTACATGCAGGCAATACATGCACACACATAAAACAAAAATAATAAATAAAAAATATTTAAAAAAGAAGTCTCTGCATTATATCCTGCCCTCTGACTTAAGAAGCTTCTCTGACCAAGACTGAGGGCAATCGGAGTCTTCCCATGCTTTTTCCTGAACTATTTCCTGAGCATTAGAGGATGTAGTGTGAATGTCCTGTCTAGACACTTGACCCATTACATATTCTCAGTATCTTGAGAAGTCAAGCATCTGTCTTCACTACCTTTCTTTGAAAAGAAAAGCTTCTCTGATTAACACTGAGAGTACCATTTGTCTATGGGTGTAAAGGCAGCTAGGTGCTGTATTGATTTTGTTAAACAATAATAGTAGCTTCCTCCTAGGGCTTAAAACTTCTTCAGCTATGAAGCTTTAACAAAGTTTAGATTCCAAAGCATGGGTTTCATCTTATCAAGGTAGCCTCAAAATCCGTCATAAAGCACTTGGTTGCCCCCATAGTAATCATGCTACTATTGCACAGGTGGGCACATCGTGCCCAGTATGTTGGTCTTGTAATCTGTACAATTCTCTGATTTTTCCTCTTTTATTCAATATAGTATTGAAAACCTTAGGTAGAGGAATAGGCAAGTGAAAGAAAAAGGGTACAAATAGGAAAGGAGGAAGTCACATTATCTGTGTTTGCAGACAATACTATCCTGTATGTAAAAACCCAAGAGACTCAAAAAACTCTTAGATGCAAAATCAACATACAAATATCAGTAGCTTTCCTATATACCAATGATAAGCATGGTTTGAAAGAATTCAGGGAAACAATCTCCCTCACAATAATTTTTAGAAAATACTTAGATATAAACATAACCAAGAAAGTGTAAGACTTCTATAGTGAAAAATTTAAAACACAGAGGAAATAAGTTGAAGACACTAGAAGAGCAAAATACCTCAAGAATCAGTACAATTAATATTACAAAAATGGCTATATTATCAAAGCAATGTAAATTGGAACCTCATAGAAAAAGAAAGAAGTTGAATGCCAGGAATGATTTCCCTTTTTGGGAGTTTTTCACAGAAGGGTCCATAGCCCCCTCCCCCATAAACTTACAGGATATTGCTATTCCTCTTAGAAATCCTCTAGAACTTTGTTTTTCTGTGACACTCCAATTCACTCTAGTAGGGGCATGGACCCTCTATTATAGGATAACTACATTTAAACTCTTATTACATGCATATATAGTTTAGCAAGCTTCTATAGTAGGTTTCCATGTGGCTTTCACAAAAGGCCTTTAGAATTAGTTATCCCTCCTCATAGTATCTCCTCTCCAGGAATATTGTCTGAGCCAGAGGTGGTGGATCACTAGAATGAAACAGGCTTTCTAGACACAACAGGGCATCTGCTCATATCAGCCCACAATGGTTATGACAGCAAACACAAGACCTATGCAAACTCAACCCAGTCAAAAATCTCAGCATGGACTGGGGAGATTGACACAAAGTCTTTCCCCTTGCTGAGGAACAACTGGCAATTGATAACTGCTAGGACAGGGAGAGTCAGTTTTCTTAAAAGAAATGACCCTTTTACATTGTAATGACCCCTTGGGTACACTGGTCATGCTCCAGGGGTTGGACCCACACCCAAGAGTGGAGAACACAAGTTGGACTCAATGGGACTTAAAATTGCTGGGGTATGGAAGTGGGGGTAAGTCTGAGAGGAGATATGGTTGGAAGACTGAATATGAACAAAATACATTGTATGAAATTCTCAAAGAAGTAATAAAATATTATTTTAAAACTTAAATAAGTTTTCCCTTTTTATTGAATTTTTGTGATTTTCTTACAATATATTTTGATCATATTTAGAATCCCTCCCCTAGTCACCCTATTCACACCTTGCCTTACTACCATCCTCCCAATTTAATGTACTGTATTATGCTTATAGAGTCTAATTTGTATCCCCAAATGTCCATCATTATGGGTCCATCCATTGGTTAACAAACCAAGAGTCACACCCTTAAAATAAACTCTCTCCTTCCCAGCAGCCATTGGTTACCAATAGTTCCTCAGGTACTGTTGAGGTTTCTTACTCACTTCCCCCTGTCTATGCTGAGATTTTGTCTTACATGGGACTTGTGCATGCTGTCACCATTGCTGTGACCAGCTGTCTGGAAAACTCTGCTTCCTTGTGGTCATCTACCATCTCTTGCTCTTGCAATCTTTCTGCCTCCTCTTCCACAATGATCCCTGAGCCTTGAGAGACAGAAGTTTGAAATAGGTTTACTATTCTGGGGTAAGCAGTCTGCAACTCATTCTCTGCGTATTTGCCAGTTGTGATTCTTCATTCTATTACAATCTGCTATATAAGGAAGCTTTTCTGCTGAGTGCTGAGAGATGCACTAATCTATGGTATATGTATGTCATAAAGAGTCAGTTTAATAGTGCATCTATTCACCTATGTCCTGTGACCTGTGTGGCCTCAGGTTCCTAGGACTGATATCAATGTCAGGTATGAGCTTCATCCTATGAAGTGGACCTTAAATCCAATTAGAAAATGGTTGGTTACTCCCTTAGTATTTGTGTTACTATTATACCAGTGTGTATGTCTTTCCAAGCCAGTTGTACCTCACAGGATTCCCAGCTGGTTAATGATTAATTTTCTCTTCAGGTACCATGCATGGCACCTTCCAGCACTATGAAAGCTAGCTACTAGAGGTGTGGCTTCAAAATCAGCACCAGCTTTATTTCTTCTTTTTGCTTACTGTTAATATATATAGGATATATTCAACAATAGGATTTTACTGTGATGTTCTGGTGGGTAGCCAAGAGCAGGGCAATGGCTAGTACTGTTTGAGGACTATGGGACCTCTGGTCAAGAGCTTCAAAAGAGGGATTCCATTCCAGATGTAGGACTTGTCTTAGTTATCTTTCTATTGCTATAATAAAAATAACATTGACCAAAACCAACTTGGGGAGGAAAGGGTTTATTTGGCTTACAGCTCAGAGTCTTACAGAGACTCAGGGCAGGAACCTGGAGCATAGGCAGTGGAGGAACACTGCTTACTGGCTTGCTCCCCAGACCCATGTTCAGCCTGCTTTTTATATAACCCAGGACCACCTGCCTAGGGGTGGCAATGCCCACAATGTGCTGGGCCAACCCACATCACACAACAGTCAAGAAAATGACCCACAGGCATGGCCACAGGCCAATCCAATGGAGAACATTCTTCAATGGAGAGTCCCTCCTCCCAGGTCTATCAATTTGACAACTGAAGCTATCTAGCAGAAGGCTTTTATTTTGTTAGGCTATGGTGTCTATTAGGGTCAATATTTCCCTGTTATAAGATAACTCATTTTAATCTCCTTGTATAAAGTATATGTATAAATTTGAGAAGCTTCCATGATGGTTGGTTTCCATATAGCTTTTTCTAAAGACCTTTAGTGTTGGTTCCCATCCCCTTATTCCCTCCTCTGACCTGACCCTCCATTCTCCACCCTATTTAATCCTGCCTGCTCTATTATTACTTTTCCCCCTTTATATCACTGCAATCTGACATCCTTCCCAAAAAGCCCCCTACCCGATGGCCATTTATTAGTCTCCTGACGTCTCTGGATTTTCAAATTGAAACATGCATATCAAAGATTTCAAAGTTAGCATCCAGCTATGAGAAAGAATATGTGAAATTTGTTTTTCTGGATCCAGGTTACCTTATTCAGGATAATTGTTTCCTGTTCCATTCACATACCTGTGAATTTCATAATTTTGTTTTCCTAAGAACTGAATAATATTCCACTGTGTATATGGCCACACTTTTATTATCCATTCATCAGTTGATACACATCTAGTTTGCTTCCCAATTTGGGACTATTATGTAAAGGGCAACAATGAACATGGATTAGCAGGTATTTCTGTACTACGATTTAGGATCCTTTTGGGTTATTATGTCTTTGGGAGTATAATATGGACAGATCATATAGTAGATAAATTTCTAGCTTTTTGAGGAATCTTGACACTGATTTCCATAGTGGCTGCAATAGTTTACACTCCCTCCAGAAGTAGATAGGAGTTCCCCTTTATCCACATCCTCACCAGCACTTGTCTTTTGTTTTTTGGATCACAGCCATTCTGAGTAGGCTATGGTGAATTCTCAAAGTGGTTTTAATTTGCAGTTCCCTGATGAGCAAAATGTTGAACATTGTAGAAAGTATTTCTCAGCCATTTATGTTTCATCTTTAGAGAAATCCCTGTTCAGGTCAATTTGGGGTGTTTTTGTTCTTTAAATGTTTAGGTTTTTTGGGTTCTTTGTATATTCTAGATACTAATCCTCTTTCAAAGGTATAGCTTGTAAAAAATCTTTTTAATATTTTATTTATTATTTTTATATGTGTATGAGTGTCTTTCCTGTGCACCAGTGTTGTGAAATGCCCACAGGTGTCAGAAGAGGCCATAAGAGCCCCTGGAACTGAAGTCACAGACAGTTGTTAGCTGCTATGTCAGTGCTGGGACTCAATACCATGCCCTCTGCAAGAGCAGACAGTACTCATAACCACTGCACCACCTCTCCAGCCCAATTTTTTCTCTCTATATTGGTTTCCTCTTCACTGGAGTGATGGTATCCTTTGCTGTGCAGAAACATTTTAGTTTCATGAGGGCTCATTTGTCAATATTTTTACTTAATGTTTGCATCATAGGACTCCTCAGAAAGTCCTTTCCTGTGCCTTTAAGTTCCAAGTATTCCCTACATTCTTTTCTATCTGACTGAAGGCATCAGGCCTTTTGTTGAAGTCCTTGATCCATTTGGAGTTGAATTTCTTACATGGCAAAAAACAGGGATCTAGTTTTATTGTTCTACATGCCCTATCCAGTTTGACCAGCACCGTTTGTTGAACATGTTGTCTTTTTCCAGTGTGCATTTGTGGCTCCTTTGTCAAAAATCAGGTGGTTGTGATTTTAATTCATAGATTTAAATCTTGGTCTTCAGTTCTGTTCCCCCGATCAATGTGTCTGTTTTAGGCCAGTACTGTGCTGTTCTTATTTATTTTTATATTTATAGGATAATTTGAGATCAGGGATGGTAATGCCTCTAGCAGTTCTTTAACTGAATTATTCAGAATTATTTTGGCTATCCTGGTGTTTGGATTTTACCCAGCTGTGAATCTCTGAAACTATAAAAGCAACTGGCCTGGCAAGATATGCTCACTGGTGCAATAGTGGCATGGATATTTTGGGAGTAACTATCCACTTTATACTTAAATTTAAGGTCCACTTCATAGGATGGAGGTTATACCTGACATTAATATCAGTCCTAGAAATCTGAGGCTAGAAAGATCACAGGTAATTGAGGACAGCCTAATATTATTATTCTGCTAAATAGATACCCAGCAGTAAATAAAACTGAAATAAAATTTTCAGGTATATAGATATTAGATACATAGATATAGATACTATTCTGCTAAATAGATATCAGTAAATAAAACCAAAATCATGAAATTTTCAAGTAAATGGATGGTACTAGAAAATTTTATTAAGTGAAGTAACCCAGACACAGAAAAACAAAGTATGCTTTCTTTTGTGTGGATCTTAGGTCCAGATCTTTGAAAGTGAGTATGTATCCTAATGTAACTGCAGTAGTCAAGAAAAATGAAAAGAACCATGGGGGTAAAAGGGAAAATGGAGCTCTAGAGAAGGGGATATGAGGAGACAGGTGTTATCAAGGGGGAAATGGGGTAAAAGGGGATACTTCTAACTGGGGAGTAGGTAGGATTATTTGGAGGTGTGAGAGAAGATATAATGCCCAGATAGTGTGAAAAACCAGAGGTAAATGCATTAGTTCAAAGTTTTAATGAAAAATACACATACAATATATAGCTGAAGGCTATACAACAACAACAACAACAAAAAAAAAAAAAACAGCACAGCGCCAGACAGGGGACATTTCCTTTCAATTTGTTGGCTAGGGTAGTCCAAGAGACTCCTAAAATAACACAAACTATTGCCACAGCCCTTGATTGGCTCCTAGAATTTGAAGGTAAGACCCTGTTGCTAAAGACAGGACTTACTTCGACCACAGTACTTGGAGCAATTGAGTTGGAACTGACCTGGAAGCCTCTTCCCTGAAGACTAGCTCTCATAGTATTAGAGGATGCTATACAAGCTGCCAAGGGAGAACACCAATCAATGGTCATACTCAGCTGTAAAGCTTAATAAACAACAACGACTGGCCTATCAAACTATCGCTATTGTTGAAGTAGTGGCATTTTTATCTTGGGGGTAATCAACAGCAGTCTAATTGAAATTAAAACTCTAATTTGGTACTGTAAACCTAGCAAAATACACATGGCTGGAGAGAGGTCATAGATCTCAGAGAAAAAGCTATTTTTGTCACATCCTTAGACCAACATAATTTCTTACAGTATTCTAAATAGGCATCCTCATAAATACAGACAAGTATACTTTTCATCATTCATCAAAGAAGCTTCTTTTTTATAAAAAATGGAGACTAATACAAAATTCCACAACTGGTCAAAGCAGAAACAAAGTGTAAGTGAGACTGTTAGCCCTAAGTAACACATTTTCAATGCAACCTCTACACTTAAGATGAATACATCTCTCAACTCTCACCAGAGAATTTCCTTGTGCAGCTGATTGTGATAAACATAGAAACCCACAATTGGCCAAAATACAGAGAACAATAGTCTTCAAATGCTTATCCATGATTAGGACACCTATTTCAAGACTCAGGGATCATTGTGGAAGAAAAATAAAGACTGCAAGAGCCAGAGGTGGTGGATGATCACAAGGAAACAGAGTTTTCCAGACAGCTTGTCAGTTACACATTCAAACTCACAGCAATGGTGACAGCATGGACAAGTCCCATGTAAGACAAAATCTCACCATAGACATGGGGACGTGAGTAAGAAACCTCAAACATACCTGAGGAACTATTGGTAGCCAATTGCTGCTGGGAAGGAAAGAGTCAGTTTTTTTCAATGGTATGACCCTTGGTAGGAAAACCAAGCTCCAGTGGATGGACCCACAATGGAATGGTGAACATTTTTTGACAGAAATCAGACTCTATAGACCATTATATGTGTATATATGTGCATATATATATATATATATATATGTAATAGAGTACGCACTATGTTATTTTGGGTTATTGGGCATTGGGCCAGGGATATTAAGGGAAGGGAAGGGAAGGTGTGGATAGGTGAGGTGATCTAAGTATCATCAAATTATACTGTATCCATGGGGAACTGATAAATTTTCATTCATATCTTTGCTCCTCATCAATGTATTGGTGTGTTGTAAGGTACTTTTTAATTGTGTAGATGTTAATTTCAAAGTATTTGGAAAATAGTTAAAATTAAAATTTTTCTTTACACAAAAAAATCACAAAATTCAATAAAAAAGTTTAAAAGGTTGATAAATAAATTTTTTAAAAACATCAAGAGAATGTTGGCCCCTATGTTCACCAGAGAGTTTGGCCTATACTGTTTTTTCGGTTCTTTGGTTTTGGAATCAGGGTAGCACTGGATTCATAAAATGTATTTGGAAATGTTAATTCATTTTCTACTTTATGAAATAGTTTGAGCAGTATTGGTGATGGTTCTTTGAAGGTCTAGTTGAATTTTGTACTGGATTCATCTGGTTCTGGGTATTTTTAGTTGGGAGATTTTTATTTACTATTATTATCTTAGTTGTTTTTGTTCTTTTTAAATCATTTACTTAATCTTGATTTAACTTTGATAGATCCTATCCATATAGAAATTTCTTTCATATTTTCCAGTTTAGTGGAATATAGATTTTTAAAAATATGTCTTTATGATTCTCTTCTCATAGGAGACAGGTGTTATCTCGTTTACTGTTGTAATCGTTCCCTTTCACCTCTAATTTTACAAGCTTTGGACCTTTCTGTTGGTTAATTTGGCTAAAAGTTTACAAGTCTTGTTAATCTTTAAAAAAAAAAATTCTTTGTTTCATTCATTCTTTGTATTGATTTTTTTACTTTCTATTTCATTAATTTCTGCTCTGATCTTCCTTATTTCTCCTGGCCTATTGCTTTTGTTACTATTTTCCAATATCCTAAGATGCATCATTTTGCAGTTGATTTAGGTCCACTCTGATTTTTTAAGTGAGGTACTTAGTGTTATAAACACCTCTTAGGACTGCCTTCATTGCCTCCCATAGATTTTGGTACACTGTATTTTAATTTTCATTCATTTCCTGGAAATTTAAAAGTTCCTTTTTTATTTCTTCAGAAATCCCTTAATCATTTAGTAAGGTGCTGTTCAATCCCATGACTGCATGTATTTTGTTATTTCTATGCTGTTGATATCTATGTTCATTTTGTTGTGGTCAGATAAAATACAAAGAATTATTCAATATTCCTCTGCTTGTTAAGAGATGCTTTGAGGGGCTTGAGAGATGGCTCAGTGGTTAAAAGCACTGGCTGCTCTTGCAGAGGACCCAGGTTCAGTACCCAGCACACATATGGTGGTTAACAACAGTCTTTAACTCCAGTTCCATGGGATCTAACACCTTCTTCTGACCTCCTGGGCATTACAGAATACAGATGCACTCACATACATGCAGGTAACATACTCATACACATAAAATAAAAATACAAAAATTTTAAAAGAATACTATATTGATGATAAAAACAAATGACTTATTCTTAGTAAAAAGTCCAATACAGCATATGGTTGAATTTCATATTTGATAGTGAGGTTTGTTTATCTTGAATGTGTACATGTAATTTCTGTTAATTTCATTGTTCGTTTACCCATAGGAATTTTTTATTCTGTGAAGACATGCACTCACTTCTCTTCAGTGATATATAGCTGGTTGCCATCTAGAAAGCTTGGGATCATCTTCTAGGACAGAGTCATCCACTTTAAAGTAACTCTCCAAGGCTGCCTGGCTTCTGTAAAGAATTACAAGGGTTAGAAGGAAAGAACTTACAAGATTTTAAACAGTTCTTTCTTCTGTAGATGTCCAATGCTTTTTATTATCCAGGTTTGGGGGAAGTACTGTTATGCACACTGCAGTAAACATTCTTTAACTTATAAGATTATGAAAAGTGAATTATTTTAATAGCACAGCAGTGTAAGAAGACAGCTTTAGGTGCCTAGTTCTTGGGTTTTTATTTCTGGATCCCTCACAGCACTGCCATTCTGCTGAAGAATTTTCTGCTTTTCCATCTCACAGGCATCAAAATGAAATGTTAGAGCAATTTTCAGAAAATTTTAAGTAATGTTTGAGGTTTTTTTTTAAGCATGAGTGCACGGCATGATTAGACTGGCAAGAGCCAGCCTAGCAGCGGACTGTAGGCTGGATTGAAGAAAAGTGGGGCTAGAAGGAAGACCAGACAAGATGTAATTAACAGAACCTCAGCAAGAAGTAAATATAACTTGAAGATTTCTGGTGGTAAAAATAGAAGTAGGAAGAACAAATGAAAAATAATGATGTGATATAATCAGCAAAGTTATACTGATTGGATGTTGGGCATGAATCCGAAACTATCCATCTGGGCACAGTGGGTGACTGAAGACCTTCAGTTTACAATTATATGCCACGTGTGGATGTGAAGCTGGCCTGCTGATTTCTATTCTTTTTTTTTATTAACTCACACATTAAAAACCTTTAGCATCATTAACCTTCTGATGTTTGATTATTTTGAGTATGTGTCTCAAGATGGCTGAGCCATCTCCACATGAAACCCCAATCAGCGTGGGGCAGAAAGAAGGAGGGGGAGGAGAGAATGAGAGAAAATCAAAGAATTGAAACTGAGGACTGAATATGGGGCAGTCTTCATACTGACAGTCTGCCCTCTGTCCAATCTCTGCACCTATGTAGTGGAACAGGGTAAGAAGGCTGAAAAGCAGTACATCTTGTGTAGGTCTATAGGGATGACGGTGTTGATCTGTACTCCTCCCCCAAAGGGAAACTTGGTGGAGATGTGCAGAGCAGAAAAGCAATGTTTGCTGAAGGCTTTGAACCTTTCTACAGAATCCTTTCTCCGTTTCCTTTTGGGGGAAAAAAAAGACATCTGACTTTAATAACATGATGTAAATTCTTGCATACTGAATTTGACATTTGGCATTGAAAGGTTTAAAATGGGTGATTCAGAAACTGCATATCCATGAGCTTCAAAATTGGAACAGATGCCTTAGGTAAATTTTAACTCAGGTGCTAGCCCAAATTCTATAGTTAATTGAATTGCAGATCACTTTGTAGATAAAACTAAGGTTCACTGTGATAAAATGCCATTTCAACAAAATTGTGACATGGGAGAGTGAAGCCTGAGGCTCAATGCTCTGTACTTGAATGGTAACATTAAGACTATTGTGAAGTCTGTGGCTATGATTCACTCAGTAAGTGTGTTCTTTAAATGTATGTGTGGACAAATGCCATGCCTCAAATGGTCTGCAGAGAGGTGACTTGCTTAACTGTGAGAGGAAATGCCAAACAGTAACTACAGGTGCTGAAGAAAATAAGTTACTTAGAATTCCAAGATTGCTGTGGTATCCAGCCATTCAGTGCATGGCAAATGGTGTTGGATTTCATGACAGTTTTCCATTTTCCTGTGTTAGGTTCCTGATGGGAAGATTTATATGCAGATCTTATTTGTCTTCATCAACTTCCTTCTTTGCCTATAGATAGAAATTCAGTATGATTTGTCTTATACAAATGGAAAAACAATAACCCATTTGCACTAGACTTTCCACTCATAGGCTAAATATTGATAAAAATGTCAGTAAAAGTTCATAAATACTCACCCAAAGACATCAAACCAGTAGCTTGAAGAAGATACATGTGTGTATGTGTATATATGTGTGCATCCCTGTCCATAAGCAAAATATAAAGAACTAAAAATTGATAGCTAAAAGTAAAAACACTCAAAAGAAAAAAAAATGGGTCAAACACACAACACAAGATGAGACATAACAGCTGGTTATCATATGAAAAGCTCATTATCTATCTTAATCCAAAAGGTATATGTTAAAATTAAAAATGAGAAATGGTAGGGCTGGAAAGATGTCTCAGTGGTTAAGAACACTGGCTGTTCTTGCAGGGAACCCAGGTTCATTTCCCAGCACCCACATGGTGGTTAACAATTGTCCATAACTCCAGTTCTAGGGGATTCAACGCCCTCTTCTGACATCTGTGGGCATTTCACAACATAAGTGAACTTACATACTTGCAGGCAGGCAATACACTTACACACATAAAATAAAAGAGTAAGATTTTAAAAAATGAGAAATGGTGGAGGGCTAGGAAACCAAGAGGGAAAAGTGATGCCCTTGAAACCCTATGAGAAATGTACATACAGTATGTGAACATAATGCATATACCTGGGCGCTACTTGGCAAGGAACATAATGCCAGACAGAAGAGACCTCCCTTAGTTGGTGAAGGTGATCTAAGAGACTCCCAAACCCAAAATAACACCAGATGGTGCCAAACCTCTTGGTTATCTCCCAGAGATGGTAGATAAAACCTTACTGTTGAGGACAGGACACACATAGACTTGAAACAGTGGAACAGGAACTGACTTAGAAGCCTGCAACTGAAGTTTGGCTCTCATAATCCTAGATGATGATATGCAAATTGCCATGGGAGAAAAACAATCAATGGTCCAACACAGCCCTAAAGCCTAATAACCATGACAACCGGCATGGCAAACTCCCTCTATTGGTGCAGTAGTGGCACTGTTATCTTGTGGGGGGCACAGCAATCAACAGCTATCTAATTGGACTTAAAGCCCTCTCAGTGGGAGGGAATTCATGGGTGGCACTGTAAACTCAGCCAAATACACAGGGCAGGAGAGGACACAGATCCTAGAGAAAGCCCTATCTCTTTCATATCTCAAGACAAATGAAACTTTTTACTCTATGCTAAATATCAATCCTTATATTCACAGAGAAGCATGCTGTATGACACTCATCAAAGAAGCTTCTTTTTGCAACAGATGGAGGCTCTGAAGAATTGCACATCTGGTCAGATGCAGAGAACATATGTCTGAGAGATGCCAGTATTAGGTGACACATCTACAGTTGAACTTCTACAACTAAGGCTCGTGGAACACAGCAGAATAAGGGGTAGAAGGAAAACTAATGCATCCCTCAGCTCTCACCAGTAAAGTTTCCTTATACAATAGATTGTGAGGCACACAGAAGGCCACAACTGGCCAAATTTTAAAGAATAAGCAGCTGTAGAGTATAGGATAGTACTCTTATACAGCACCTCATCCACCCACAACTCAGGGACAATTGTGGAAAAGGAGGCAGAAAGACTGTAAGAGCCAGGGCTGGTTCATGACCACAGGGAAGCAGAGGCTTCAGGCCACTGGAAACTTTCACATGTAAACTTGTGGTGATGGTGGCATGACCCATACCAACTCAATTAAACAAGGGCCCAAAGGAGAGGAGAGAAATAGGTGGCAGGTTGATACTAGACTGAGATTCCTGCTGGATGAGAGAAAGTATGACTTACATATTATCACTGGATGGGTGACTAGACTCCAGTGGACGCATTTACACTGAGGGACATTTGGATACAAACGCCTGAATGAAGAGGACTTGGCATGTATAGAGGAATACATGAGGTTCAGTGGACATATGTGGGAGGCATGGCTGGGGGGAGGGTATCTAAATTTGATTCAGAACGGTTGCATGAAGTTACAAAAGCTCAATAAAAATTATTTAAAAACGGGTTTGATTCCCAGCACCCACATGGCAGCCACAAACCGTCCTTAACTCCAGTTCCAGGGGAATCCGAAACCCTCTCCTGACCTCCGCAGCATTGCACGACACGGGTTCACTCATGTACATGCAGGCAATACACTCATATACATAAAATAAAAATAATAAATAAAATATTTTTAAAAAGAGCAATGTTTTTGTACACTGTAGGCTTTCAAAAATCAAGAAACCAAACAATGCTATCATGACCTCACTGGTTTCTATGGAAAATATAAATTGATGCAACCACTTTGGGAAGCAATCTGGCACTGTATCCACTGAAAACTAAATATTTTCTTAGGCATTTGCCTAGTAATTTCATTCACAGACATACACCTAAACCCTTGCTAATATGTATCAAGTCCAAGAGCATATTCCTAACTGTGGTTTACATTAGCAGAAAGGAAAAATAACAACCTATTCTCATAACCTGTAGTATATTCACACATTAAAGCACTGCACAGCAGATAATTAAATAGCTAGAGTCACACAGGGCAGCACAAATAGATTTTGCAATCATGACACTAAGTAAAATCACTATATTCCATAAGATGATATAAAACATGCTGTAACATTTTTACTAATTTTACAAGATAATCTAAAACAATTTTTAATTTTTTTTTGGTCTTTTTGAGACAGGGTTTCCCCTGTAGCCCCAACTATAGTTCCAGCTGCCCTTGAACTCACTATGTAGACCAGGCTGGCCTTGAACTCACAGAGATCCACCTGCCTCTGTCTCCCAAGTGCTGGGATTAAAGGCGTGTGCCACCTCGCCCGGCCTCAATTTTTAAATTTTTTAAAATTAATTTTTAAAAAGTTTATGTGTATGAGTGCTTCACCTGCATGTATATAAGTACACCCTTGTCATTCAATGCTCACAGAGGCAAGAAAAGGTCATCGGATCGCCTGAAACTGGAGTTAAGGATGGTTGTTGACTGCTATGTAGATGCTGGGAACCAAACCCAGGTCCTCTGCAAGAGCAGCCAGTACTCTTAACTACTGAGCCGTCTCTCCAGCCCCCTGAAGCAATTTTTAAATTTATGATAAATACAGATGGAGAGGAAGCAGAAATAAGCAAAATGTTATTGGTTATATTCTAGTTCTTGGATATGTTGGTAGGTTTGTGCTTATTCATTAAATTATTAAAGTTCATCCAGTATATTAATCTTTTTTATGTTTGTACAAAATTTCATAAAGTACGAATAGATAAAAATTTAAATAGCTGTACTGAATAAGAGAGTATTATATTCTTCCTTCAACTCTGATTTATCTGACGTGACGGGTAAGGAAGAAAGTACTACATATTATTTTTACAAAAGTACATAGCATTTTTTTATGACTTAAAAATGTGTATGAGTGTTTGTCTGCATATATGTAAGTGAAACCATGTCATATAGTGCCTGCAGAGAGCAGAATAGGGCATTGGATCCCATAGGGCTGGAATTACAGAGTGGTGTAGCTATCATGTGGGTGCTGGGAACCCAAACCCTGTACTCTGCAAGAGCAAGGAGTGCTCCAAACAGCCAAGCCATCTCTCCAGCCCTGTATTTTCATATGACTTTTAATTAAGGAAAGAGCAAAGCAAATAGAAAGCTTACATTGCTGGATTGTCATCATTATTTAATATGGATGTAATGAGTTTAAGAACTTATTGAGAAATCAATAATTTATTGTTGGGCAGAGGAAAGATTTTATATATAT